>NC_142575.1:31095000-31302500 GCF_041283825.1 Pyrus communis
TAATTAGTATATAATGTTTGCAGAAAAAATAATATCTATTATCTAGTTTATATGTCATATTTGCAAAAATAGTAAAATGTTAAATATATATATATAAATACAAAAGAAATACCACAAAACAAAAGTTCATAGTTTACTATCAGAGCAAAATTCTTGAAACTTACTATTTTTCTCATGTTCCAAGAGCCATAGCACTATCACTCGTCGTAGGTGATTTACCTGCGACCACTCGAAACATTTGCGGATGTGAACTTGTAAAGTCCCATCCCAAAACAAGGCAGCCCACACTGCAGGCTAGATTAGGTTCTTCGTTCATCAGTTGCTTTCATAAGGAACGTATAGGCTAGAAGAGATGCAGCCTCCACCGTATGATGCTTCTCAGATTTTTCTAAAAACTGTCAGCATGCAGTTGAAAATTAATATATATGTATATATACACACACAATTATTTATAAGTAAAACAAATAGAAATTTGGAGTTTTCAATTACCTTTGATTTTATGAATTTGTACATATACTCCCATTCCTGTTTACATCCAGCCATTGTAATATATATGTTTGTACTTAAATCATAGAACTTCTTGTAATCAAGACTAGTCACTTCTTTGGTCGAGTATTTGGTCAGTTTTGAATCAACTCCAACACAAATAAAATCTTCCCACCGATAAGCAATATTAATAGTTCCATGTTCATAGGATGAAAAACCTGCACCACAAACACGAAAGGAGAGATTTAAGGGTAAAGAACTTATATGCTCCTAATTATGGAGGGAAAACATAAAAGCAAGCTTATGTGCAAAATTGTGGATAGAGTAAAAACAATCATAAAAATCCGCAAAGTGTGAAACCTTTTGAAATAGATTGGGAGCTATTGGACTTCTAAGCAATCAAGGGGTGAAATAAATGAGGTTCATCGTTGAAGTTGTTAAATTCCTTTTTTTTGGAATTTTGGTAATTATCGGCGATTCCCTAAGAAATCAGAGGAGTACTTTAGAGCACAATGCATACGTAAACCAAAAAATCCACATTGTAAACTAAAATTCATGTCCAAATTTTGTAGCTATCATGTAAATTGGCTAGCAACAATTAAATTTTATTGTGATAATCAAGCTAGATTTATGTAAATAATTTAACACGGTTTGAGGTAACTATATTTGATACTCTTTTTTTTTTTTTCATTTTTTTTTAAGGATAAGTATTATAGATACTCTGAGATAATGATAATAGTAACTAAATATAAACATATTTAATCAAATCACTAATTCATTCTGGAATTATCAAACCAAAAGATTGTAATTAATTAAATTGTTAAAAAAAAATATAAAAAAAATAAAAAAAGATCGTTTGAGCAACTATAATTAAGGGTGGTGCTTGTCTCCGTCTACCATGATGGTCTTGTCTCCGTCTACCGTGGTGGTCTTGTCTCCAGCTCCCGTGGTGGTCAGCTGCAGCTGAAGTGACCACATCTTGGATCCCTTTGGTTTCTCTGATGAAACAGATAATGAAATGAACAAAAATTATCTGAAAATAAATATAAAAAAAATTATGAGGGGCACATGTTTACCTGATGGAAGCGCTCCGAAGGGGAGGCGACGGCGGCAATGGTGATTAGATTTCTTGGACGTTAAAAGTGTGACGGCAGTATTTGTTACAGTCAGAGACATTGAAAATGGGGTCCGGGGTTTTTAGAGAGAGAGGGAGTGGTTAAATGGAGATGGAGAGAGAGAGAGAGAGAGAGAATGAGCTGGTGACAGTACGGCGTTTGGAAGAGGTGGCGGAGGCAGAGGAAGCAATGAAGTTGGCGTACTGGGGTTGCTTTTATATATATATATAGGTCGATCTGGGGTTGCTTATATTTGGCTGCGATATTGAAATTTTTATTTCGGGCACCTATTTTTGTCCTGAATCCTCATGTTTGGGGTTACCACCTACCACTAGATGGATTTTTTTTTTTTTTTTTTTTTTTTTTTTTGGTAATGACCTACCACTAGATGGTGTGCATTAAGGAAAAGCGAACACGTGGGTCTTAGTGTGGTCTGTCGTCCGTTTGATTATACCCTAAATACCTTGTGGAGCAAGGAAAAGGAAGCCTGTGATATTCTGAGCAACTTTAAAGGTTTAAGAGTTGATAAATTACCCCGGTAAAGAATAGTTACCAACACACTCTTTTTACCTTTTACTTACATCTTTTAATTTTCGGTTATTAGATTAAAGAATATGTGTGAGAGATATAGTCTATAATCACTCAAATAATTTACATAAATCTAGCTTAATTATCACAATAAAATTTAATCGTTGCTTTACACATTCCATGATAGGTACACAATTTCTGTATGTATAATTATTAGTAAACATAAATAAATCATCATAATTTTAAGGAAAAATTAGGTTCACATCCTTCTTTTTGTTACTCTATTGATTAAAATTGTATTCATTTTCAATTTTTGATCAAGATCCTTGGGTATTAATAACATCATTAATTATTTGAATAATAAAATATTTTTATTTTAAAATATATTCCTTTAGTGTTAAAAATGTTACAATTAGTATATTTATATTTATGGCTAAATTTTTATTTTTAGTTTGTACCTATTTTTAATTTGAAAATATTTTTTAATTTGTACCAATTTTCTTTTCATTTTTAATTTGTACCGATATATTAGTTTCTTTTTGTACCCATATATTAGTTTCTTTTTATGCCTAAACTTTGTATCATATATTTATATTTTTAGTTTGTACACACTTTTAATTTGTTACTTTTTTTTAAAAAATTTTTAGTATTTTCTTTTTAGTTTTATTTTGTACCCATGTATTAATTTCTTTTAGCGCCTATATTTTTAAAAATTCATTTGTACTCATAATTTTTAATCTTTTATCTATACCCTAATTTATTTGTAATGTACCCATTCTTCTTTATTAATGTACCAGTTTGTTATATGTGAAATGTACCAATTTTTTGTAAAATGTACCAAGTTTTTTTAACACTATGGATACATTCTTTTGCCATTTATTATTCTTATTTTTACATAGTTTTATCCATTTATTCAATCAAAATGTTTGAATTTTTTTATTGTAACCGTTTCTAATAGTATTATAATGAGGGATTTTAAATTTATAGGAATATAAATCTCATAAAATATCAAACAATTAATGTCAAAACTATAAAAATATAAATATTAATAGTAATATAATGTGGTGTACAAAGTCAAGGGATCTTGATCAAACTTTGAATACTATTAAGGTTTTAATCAAAGAATGTTAAGGATTAAGGACCGCATCCAAAGTATCCCTAATTTTAACTCAACTCGGCATTCACTCCCGATAAATAACACATATGTCACCTACAACCATGGGCAGGGGTAATTCCTTATTCATTAAGAGAGAAATATACGAAGGTTCTTTCTTATTCTAAATACACCAATGCCCTTTTGTGATAACATGTACACGTACAAGTCCAATAAAAAATTATACATACATGTTAAACTTTGCAGGCTTGGCAATGACTTGCACGGAGCCACAAACTACCCCTCCCCCTTTTTTTTCTTTTTATTTTTAATCTGTGTAAACTTTAAAAATATGTCTATACAATGACATGTCGGCCATGGAGGAGCCACCGTCAGCCACCGCCACGGAACCGTGGAGTACGTTACATTAATTTCTCCTCTCTCTCTACCTCTCTCAATTATGTGAAATTGTCTGTAAAATTTGACCTGATTTGGTGCATTCGTTGTTAAGTAGCAGAAGAGGACTAAGGCTAAGACTCAGAGCACTGAGAACTTTGAGAAACGAGGTCGACCTGCCGCTGGACCTTCCGGCGCCCCACCGCTGGAAATCGCTGGTCTCTCACGTTAATTGATACTTCAGTTCCCGAACTAATTACGATCGAATAACCATTGGAAACGCCATTAGAAATTATCCACTTGTTATTAAATAGTTGAGTTGGTTGGTTTGTAATTTCCTTAGTGCCAGACTGACAAAAACCTCATTTATTTTACTCTTGTTCTGCTTCTAAGAGTGCTTCGGGGATATTGTGTTTGCAAAATGCAACTGTTAGTATCAGCTTTCTATTTAGTTTATTTTCTCTTAAGCTGGTGTTTAGTCTTTTGCACTATGTTTTTGCTTTTCGATGATGAGAATCCATTGATTGAGCTTACTGATGATGATCCAACGAACTTGGTATGGGAGAGGATTGTTCCCGCCACTGATAATCGAAAGCCATACTTCGTAAATCATAGCAAAAATGTTGTGTTATCTTTGTCTTGCTTTGTATTTGCCCATGTTAGTCAAGGCATGCTTTCCTTCAAGTTTATTGTCCTGTTCATCTGTGTCTTTTTTCCTGCCACAACTCTGCGTGTTGATTTATGTTGACTTGGATGAAAATGTACAAAAGAGAACTCGATTCTGAATTCCCTTTTACTGAATTTTCCAGTAAGTATTTGAACACAATAGACGAGATATAACTCTTGCCATCGCGAAGAATGACCCGTTACTTCTATCTATGTAAGTTCGTGCGTATGAATCCTGAGCTACGTTTAGTCCACTTGAGTGTCCTTGCGTCACTCAAAAGTGAAAACTTGTTTTTCCTTCCAATTACCATTATCTGTTGTCATGTCGAGTTTGTTAACTGCTCTACAAGTTCTAGCTTCTGGGGTAGAATTTCTTAATTTCACTAGATTAGGATACCTCTTTGGTTGTGACGGACTTAAATGATTTTTTTGTCATTCATTCGTACCGAGCGCTGTTCATGCTTGTTTCCTTTTTCTGTTTGCAGCATATTGATAAGCACTATCTCCTTGATTCGGGGACATTGTGCTGTCTCATTCATATTCTCAAGTCCCTTCTGGATCCTGATGAAGCCAATCAAAAGCCAAAGGCTACTGATCGTGATCAACTATTTACAACTGAGCAAGATTATGACGGTGATGCTGGTCAAGTCCGTCGGCTTGAGGTAGCTTTTACTTAATGGTACACAAAACCATACATGTTTGTTACACATGGATGTGTGAAAAGTTTGATTTAGAAAACACAGTAGGCTTAATATAACTGTTACGTTGTGTTTGGTACAAGTAGAACCTTGTAGCATTTTGAAGCGTGACATTTTTTGAATATGTCAGGATTTGTTGTTATTCTAGGATCTGTCTTTTCCCCTGTTTGAGGTGTATATTTAACATATTTGTACTACAGCCAATAGTAGCGCGTGACATTTTTCTCATACTGAACTGAATTTTTGCTTGTACGTTACTGTGACCTTGTATTTGTTAGGTTATCGGTTCATGGTATGTTTTTAACCTTCTTTTTGTTTCGAGCCTATAATTATGCGGGTACAAGGGATTGCTTTGCATATTATGAAAGCACTAGCAAACCATCCTTTGGCAGCACAAAATTTGATTGAGGATGATTCTCTTCTGTTGTGTTGATGTTTAACCCTTTGAGCTAATATTTTGGAGCCAAAGTTACAAGTTTTGAATTCCAATTGTATATATTTAATTTTTGATGTAATCTGAGCCATTGGATCATAGTCTAAGTGGTCTCTTCTCTAGTCTAGGACTTAGGTGATAGATTATGACAAGTGTAATCACCTTATAGGGTGATAGAATCAAATGCTAGGATTTAATCTTGATGTAAATCTGTTAGAGAAGAATCTCATTTCTCTCTCTCCTCAAACGGTCATATATTGGCAGTAGGTGAGTGGAATGAATCAATCAGAACCTTCATCATTTTCGTAGCACCATAGCTGCGTTTGCTCTGCAATTTTCCTCCTTCTCAAACACTCAAATTCTCTATAAAACTAAATACCAGAAGCTATGAACTCTAACATGGCCTCAGAGCTAGATTCGGTTGCCTAAACTAGGCGTGAATCTATGAAACGAAAACTGGAATCAATTTGAGCTGAGATCAAGCTCATTCGATGATCGTGGTGGTCTGATTTCTTGAATCCAATGTCTAATATGGCAGGATCGAGCACCACTGAACTTCGCACGCCAATTTTCAACGTAGAAAATTATGAGTTCTGGAATATGCGAATGAAAACCATTCTGAAATCTCATGGTTTGTGGGAGCTTGTTGAAAATGGGTTCGATGCCTCAGATCCAAAGAAGGAGAAGGAGAAGATAGAAGATGCAGATAAGAAGGAAGGGATTGTTGAAGTGGAGAAGCCTACGTCCTGATGAAGGATGCTCGTGAACTTGGGCTGATCCAAGGTGCAATGTCAGATCAAATCTTCCTCATAATTGTGAATGAGGAGACCTCAAAGGGTGCTTGGGACATTATTGAGGTGGCAATTGATCGAAGCACCTTAATCAAATCATTAAAAGGGATGAATGTTTAATCTAACAACTCTAAAAAAGATGTAGAGCATTCTAATTTTCCCTTTATTTTATTTAATTTAGTTAATTTAATTGTCTAACACCTCATTGAAATTGATTTTGTTTACCCTCAAAAGAAAAAAATTGACTTTGTTTTCCCACACAAAACTTCTTGTGATCTTTACTAATCCTTGGAGCGTGTGAGGTTTTAACTCATCCTTGGAACGTAAATGGACCGGATGGTAAAAAAATTCGGACCGTAATTTCTGTGGATTCTTGATCTCAGCCCTTCAACTTTGATCTCTTATTTGAGCTGTTCAATCCTAGCCCTCTAATTTGTCAGTGAATTATTAGCAACCATTGACCAAAAAAAAAAAAAAAAACCTTAATTTGATGTCTTATTAATGATCGTGTAATCATTTGGGTACAAATCAACCATGCTCAAATCACATTTCGCTTAATTAAGCAAAAGTGAGGGTGGTGTGTTGTGTGTATATATATTATAAGAGAAATGGATGTAATCACTAATATTGGTTGTTTTTCTTTTCTTTTATGAACATTTTAACCATCAATATCCAAATTAATCGCCTTGTTTGCGTTTCTTGTTCGTCAAGTCATAGATGTGTATTCAAGTGTATTGTCAAACATCAATCAGATCTTCGAGTTATATCAACTCTACATTTAACTCTTGAACACATTTGTTGGCTCGCCAAAAACATTCCTAGGTACGGTGATGGAGAAAATAACTGAACGCGTGCAAACACAGAAAAAAATGAGTTAAAATTATTTTACAAACTTTGGCCTAAATAATTAGTCTCTGTAGCAACATCTTTAACCAAATATAAGGCACACATTTTTTTTTTTTTAGTGCAACGATATATTTTACACTAAAAAGATGGGGAGTTTGGAAGCCATACAATAGACAACCTAACTTGATATCGAATTCACTATCCATGAGATTTAAACCTAAGACATCTCACACACAAATAAAAAAACATACCACCAAACGGTCCGTAATACTGAGTGACAAAGCACAATTATATCGTAATTCAAAGAAATGGCAAAGAGAGTAGGTCACCACGGAAAATGAAACGTCAGCAATATCTTTAAAAAAAAATAAAAAATTGATTGGTTGATTTTGTGGTTGGCACAGAGCGTGAGAGACAGAGTGATCCTTACAGCCCCCTATGCTAATGCTATGCGGCGCGCTGAAACATGAAGGCCTTAGGATGGGACCCACCTGTAATCCCCCCCCCCGAAAACTTGCGGACTTCTCTGGTGGTTATTTTTAACTGGGACCACAAACCCGTCCGTGCAGGTATAAAGCAACCCTTCTTCAATGGGCCAATCCCTTACAAGAAAGAGTTTCACCGTTGTCCCGACGTCGCGTGCTGACAATATAATAATCGTATGTGAATTACTCGAACAATGTCATTGTTTTCAAAGTTTGTGACGCTCGATTGCATGAGGTACAATCGTTTTGTGTAAATTGCTCTCTTATAATAGAAAAGATCTTAAAATTGGTGTTTAAACATCCTTTTAAACGCTTGGGGAATTTTTTAGAATCAAAGAGCGTTTTTATTAAATTGTATAAGAATTGATTGTGACTGTGGTTGTTTTCTTTTATTAATATTTTTTTATTTAATAAAAAAATAAAAAAAGTTGGTCCATACAAAAAAGTGAAACAGAAAACCTTCAATTTGTCATCAGTGGAGTGTGCATTCCCAAAAAGTGAACACGTGGGCCTCCAGAAAGAGGGAGAAGAGAATCGTGGGGACAAGGTTGATGGGCATGTAGTCTTAGTGTGGATCAGCATCCATGTGATTGGTACCCCGAATACCTTGGGGAGTAAGGAAAAGGGAGCTTGTAATATTCTTAGCATCTTTAAACGTTTAAGAGTTGGATACATTAGCCCGGTCAAGATTATTTACCAACACACTCTTTTTACCTTTCACTTAAACCTTTTAATCTTCGGTCATTGGATTCAAGAAGACGTGTGAGAGATATATTATATAATTGCTCAAAAAAATTACATCAATCTAGCTCGATTATCACAATAAAATTCTTGACATATTACATAATAGGTACAAAATTTGGACACATAATGAATTGTTTCTTGGCCGTTAATCCTAATACCATTCCCTCTTAAATCAAGATTTTAATTACTAATATTGTGCGGGCTTCACTCATGTTTAATTTCTATATGTATGTTTACTAGTTATCATAAATAAATCATCATAATCTTAACTGAACTCGGTATTCACCCTGGATTACAAATAAATAAAACGTGAGTCAGGTGCAACCACGAATAGGTGTAGAATTGATAAAAAAAATTATAAAAAAAAAGCCGATTTAGAAAAATTGAGAAGAAAAAACAAGAATACACTAATGCCTTTTGTGATAACATGTACACATACAAGTTTTTATATATAAAAAAAATGATACATACAAGTTTTTATATATAAAAAAAATGATACATACAAGTCCAACATGGTTCAAAATACCCTAACAAACAGTGCAGTGCAATGCTTTTCTGAGTCGAGCGATAACGTTAGTAAATTAGATATTAGATTAGCTATTAACGGGATTCGAACCTATACCATCATACAAAAGCACAATATTTTTCCACTACTATGGTAAATTATCACTTGAAAAAATTTATATCAGGGCAAATTGTCTTCCCGTCCTTTTAATTGCACAGCCAAACTTTGACAGTGGGACCCCCACATAAGCCAAGCCAAGCCAATGACTTGCCTGGGTACCTCCTCCTCCTTCTTTCTTTTTCATTATTATTTAAATAAAAAAAATCAGTAAATATCTATTGAAAAATGACATGTCGTCCTTGGGGCTATGATTTGTGCTTAACTTATTTTATTTTATTTTTATTTTTTTTCAAATCAGTGTGAACTTTAAAAGTATCTATCTATTTATCTCAAAAAAAAACAAAAAGTATCTTATCTATTGAAAAGCGACATGTCGTCCTCGGGGCCATTACTTGTGCTCGTCGGCCATGGAGGAGCGCCACCGTCAGCCACCGCCACGGAACCACCGTCGAGTACGTTTCATTATTTTCTCCCCTCTCTCTCTATACCTCTCTCAATTCTGTGAAGTTGTCTGTCCAATTTGACCTGATTTGGTTCGTTCGTTTGTTGTTGCTTTTCGATGATGAGAATCCATGGATTGAGCTTACTGATGATGGTGATGATGATGCAACAAACTTAGTAGGAGCTAGACTTTTCGTCTCCTCCACGACCGACAGCAGACGGGGCAAATGGCGAAGATGGTGATGGTGATGGTGATGCTGCTGCTGAAAACAAAGTTTCTCAGACAATCTTTTCGGCTTCTCTGTCTTGCTTGATGATGGAGATCATTAGCAGAATGGTTTTTGCAGATTGTTCTGTTTGGGTTCAAAATTAAGTATCGCAGATGTAAATTTTGATGCCATTGACTTCTATCTGTGATTTCACTGATTTACCATAAACACAAGTACATGATCTCAATGGAAATTATATTATTGCTTTACTTTGTTTTTCCGAACTTCATTTCCCTACTCAAATTATATGTTCAGGTGATTTCAACGAAAAGTATCTTGTAATCCAACCTTTTTCCCTTATAAGTTTCAAAAAAACAGTTCCCGATAACAGTTCTCAGCAAGGAGACATACCAGGTCAGAGAATATAGATGAACTAAATTCTTCATTAAAGACCACGAAAGATACGATTCAACATTCAATCAAGGAAACATACATCATACAGATACAGGTAACCAAGTACTAAATATTAACAAGTAACCTAAGTTAAGCTTCAATGTTTAAAGCTACTGGTCTACTGGTTTCCAAACTAACAGGTTTCATGTTTTACAAAATACTTGCTAAGCCAATCCAGCTACTGGTTAAACCATTAAGACTGCTTCTTTCTCCTGTTCTTAGATGCTGACTTGCGATCTTGAGCAGAATCGTCAGAAGAAACTGCTAGGTGAATATGTGATATAGTTGCAATCAGACAAAACATTCAGGTGCATTGAGAACCCAACTTCATTCGTCATGACCTAATAGAAGAAGTTACGATAATGGCAGGATGGTGGTTGATTTTTCTGCAGTACCCGTCCTACAGTTACAAAGTGAATTAAATATAAGTACAAAATTTTACTTAAAAAAGAAAAAATAACAGTTTTATTTTATTTTTAGGAATTCTTATTGGCATTTCAAATTTCTTATTCTACACTCCAAACTTTCTATATTTAGAAAGAAAAATATACTTATGAGGAGTGTAGAATGAGATTTTTGAAGTTTCAATAATACTTTCCTTATTTTTTTGTAATAATAATTAACAATTTTAAATTATGATTTTTACCTATAACAAGTCCACCACAAAATGGATCTAAAAGGCAGGCTTGGTTGAGTAGTAACATTGTATTGTGGAAGGCATGTGCTAATTCCTCAAAATTATAGTATGTCAGATACCGCAGATTTATACTGCATATTAATCAACAAAATAATTAGTATGTTGTATTTGCAAAAATAGTAATATCTTTCATCTATAAATATACAGAAGCAATATCACAAAACAGAGTTCATAGTTCACTAGCAGAGGAAAATTCTTGAAACTTACTGTTCTCCTCCTGTCCCAACAGCCATAGCACTATCACACGTAAGTGATATACCTGGGATCACTCGAAACATTTGCGGATGTGGACTTGTAATGTCCCATCCCAAAACAAGGCTCTGAACTGTGCCATAGGGACTAACAAAATGATAGGCTAGATTAGCCACTAGCTCTACCGTGTGCGACTCCTCAGGTATTGTTAGAAGCTATCACCATCCAATTGAAAATCAATGTGTGTGTGTGTGTGTGTATATATATATATATATTATTTCTAAGGAAAATAAATAAAAATTTGGAGTTTTCAGTTACCACTGATGTTATCCATTGCCACATTTCCTCCCAAGCCATCCTAAATCCAGCCATTGTAATGTATATGTTATGACTTAATCGATAGAACTTGTTGCAAGTAAGATCAGTCACATGTCCAGTCAAGGCGGTCAACTTTGAATCAACTCCAACACAAATAAAATTTCCCCAGCGGTAAGCAATATTAATGGTGCCATGTTCATAGCATGAAACACCTGCGCCACAAATAAGGAAGGAGGGATTTATGGGTGAAAAACTTTTGTGTCCCTAATTATGGAGAAAAAGAACATAAAAGAATACAAACAATCATATCCCCAAAGTGAAACAGAGTTCGGAAGGAGTGAAACCTTTTGCACCAGATTGGGAGCCATTGGGCTCCTGCGCAATCAAGTGTTCATACTCTAATGGTCTTATCACATGCCTGATCTCCGGTGGTAGAAGCTGGTGTCTGCAACATAGAGAAAATTAACCTAAATCAAAGAGATTTTGAAAAAACAGTAAACAAGGAACTATTAATTTTGAATGAGTTCCAAAAACAGGGCAGTCACCTTAGTAGTAGCTGTTTAACCAGGTCAGTTTCAGATATAGCTACGGAAATGTCAATGTCGCCAGAAAGAGTAATCATTTGACTTGAAAATCTTCTAGTGAATCGACCGATAATTGGAACATTAGCATCAATCTCACAATGATTTTTCAATGCATGGACAAAAGCGATTCTTACACCAGCCCTCTTAGAAGCAAAACAGGGCGAAAATAAATGAGGTTTGTCCAACACGAGTACAAGGGAAAACAACTTAAGCCAATGGATCAAGAATCCCAAGCTTACCTTGTCCTTCAATACCAATCCAATATGCTGTAAGTATACATCCTGCAAAAACAGTGATGGATACGAAAGAATCCACGGGCCTAGTGACTCTATGCATGAAATCCAAATATCTGGATAGATCTCACGACAGTAATAGCAATGCAACCTACAATGATGGATTAGACTGTGATAGAGAACTAAAAGATTATGATAAAACAGGAACTTTATAAAATCATGTCAGTAATTTTCTTTGGTTCTTACTTATGATGCTGAGTCAGAATATCCTACCCTTTTGGTATCTTGCACATCATCTGCTCTAATGTAGTTATCTTGTCGTGAGTCATTGAGAGCCTCGTGTTCAGTGATTCCACGCGAGGTCTCTTAATTTGTTTCTTCTTTTCAGCGTCTAATTGTCTACGAGTAGGTTCTAGCCTGCAGCAAATGTGTTAGCAACAGATATAAATTCTTGTAGTACTGCTTTTAACATAAAACAGAGCAATTCAAAGAGAGCTTTTAGTTAACAGATAAACCAAGCAAAACATGAATTAGGTGACGGAATTATTTGTGATGCCCAAAAATTCATCACTTTTTGGTAAAATAAGTGACCCATTTCAAAAAAAGGGTCACATAAAGCGTTTCATGGTGGATGAATTCTTTTTAAGATTTTATTTGACACATAATTTCAAATTCATCACAAATTGTGTGCTAGAAATTTTTTTGTGCCCAATTAATTATTAGCTGGTAACGAAAGTAGAGGATTCGCCACATAACATGTGCAAAACTATATTGCGCTAGAGTCAAGAATAAAAATATAAAAAAACTGAAGTAATTAAAAGCAAAACCTCAAATTGTGAAAACTCACTTTTTGCTCTGCTCTCTCACCCCCACGCCTACTCTCAGTTGTTCAGCGGCCGTCGACTCCGACGACCAGCCACCTGGTGGTTGCCAAAAACACATTATAAATTAAAATTCCTGTCCACTTTGGTAACTCATTTTTATTTTTGTTGTACAAATACCAGAGAAGGTGGTCCGATCACAGTTCTTGTCTCCATCAACCGTGCCGGTCTCATGCGGAAGTAGTGGCCACACCTTGGATCCCCTGGTTTTCTCCTCACTCAAACCTTCTGTCCCAACAATCAATGAATGAGTTAAACAAACAAATGAAACAGATAATGAAATAAACAAAAATAATCCAACACTACAAAAAAAAATTTTGAGGGCCATGATTCACCTGATAGTGGCATTCCAGCGGCGGCGGCGGCGCAAAGACTATAGCGGTGGTGGTGATTAGATTTCTCAGACTCAGAGGAGGTTCAAATGGATTTTGGGTTTTAGAGACAGAGAGTGATAATGAATGCAGATGGCAACGAATGGGGTTTGGGTTTAACAGACAGAGCGTGACGATGAATTCATACGGCAACGTGGAAAAGGATTACTTCCGGATCCATTATGTTGGAATTCTATGTATCTCCACATTTCATCCGTCCATCTTGCATCGTTCGGACAGAAATTATTTGATTTTATTATTTTAAATTAAACATAAATAATAATTGATAAAAACTGACCTCACAATACATAATGAACGGTTGAGATGTGAGAAACTTATGATCCCCACATAATGGATGCAGAAGGGTTGCTTTCCCGATCAGTTGGACCAACATCCACATAATGGATCCAGAAGGTTTGCTTTCCTGCTTATGGATTCGGCAAGGTTTGCTTTCCTGATTATGGATTGGGGGCAAGGTTTCATCACAACGTGGCAATGTAAAGAATATGGCGTCCTTTATGTGCTTACTTGTAATAATGGAAAGTGATTGTGGAAGGAATATGGCGTTCGTGACTGACTACGTGAAGTTGGATTGACATTGAATTATTTACATTGCCACGTGTGATGAAAGCAAAGACTTAATTTTCACTTGTAATAAAATAATAGGAGCATGCACAAGCCTTCTTTCGTTGTCTGTATAAGCATACACGAGCCTTCTTTCGTTGTCTGCATGTAAATGGATTATTGGCAGTTTTTCTCTTATTTTGATATAATTTTTGTGAATTCTATTTTTATCTACTTTTATGAACATATCTACCATCAATATCCAACTTAACATTTGTTTTTTTTTTTTCTTAAACGACAGTATAAACGGAGAAAAAATTATTTGCAAGCAAGAATGAAGTCAGAGATTTGTATGGATGAAAGAATCCTCAAACAACAAAGTCACAAATTAAAATGCTAAAAAATGTACTAAACAAAATACTTATATATAATTCATAAGATTTTTTTGTACAACATATTAAAATATCCCTTGATGCGTTTTCATGTTTTGAAAACGTACATGACAACTTCATTACCAATACAATTAATTATCTTTCTGTTTCGGCCCAAAATAATATTGTTGGGCCGAGCAGCAGGCTGCGCTCGGCCCAAGGGTGTGTCAAGTACTATGGGCAGGGTAAATAAGTCCCGGGCCAGTTGGTAGGGTCGGTCGAGTGCTATCCAAAGGAGCAGTCCAGATAAACATAAAAGGGTCGAGGAAGTCCTGGAGCAACCAGGATTCCCGGCCGGCAAAGAATAAAGCCTGGAAAGAGGGAAAGTTCAAAACCTAGTGGGAGTAGGTTTGTTCGAGGTAGAGTTGAAACAGGACAAGGACTCCCAATCCAGATAAGGATGCAATTCAAGGAATGAGGTGCTATAAATACAAGAAATCATGCAACGAGAAAGGCCCCTTGAATCCAGCATACAATTGCCCTGCGCAAAACCTCTCAAACACCTTGAGATTTTTCCTTTTCTTTTCTGCCGACATACCTTCAGTTTGGATAAACAGCACTGTGGAGGCACCCGGCGAGCACCTTCAATTTGGATAAACAGCACTGCTGCCGCAGAATCAGCCGACCGAGAAGCACCTTTAGTTTGGATAAACAGCACTGCTTCGAAGCCGACCGATTACCTATCTAAGTCTCGGCCGAGAAGGGTTTTTCGAACCCTTATTGGTAGAGGTCACCTTGCTTTTTTGTAACCCGTCTCGGGATTTACGTAAGAAAATGGGTATTTTTGTATTTTCACTAGGTTTGGGGGATACTTTCCTTTTTAAAATTGTTTTTGAGTCTTAATTGGTGAGCCCAAGGGGCCCACCCCCTGTTTTGTGCCCCGGTTCCCTTTCCCTTTTCTTTATTTTTTTCTGAAAAAATCTCTTCTCTCTTCTCTCTTCTCTTTCTCTTTTGTGATTTCTGCATCCCCCTTCTCGGTGCTCCTTCCTCCGACAAGAACACACACACACACACACCCATGCCCACACCTATAGCTCTTTTCTAACTCCGTGGTTGTGTTTTGGACGTCAAACCATGAAGAAATCACCTCGGAGACATTTCCCAGTTTTCCGGCGAGCACCGCCCCTTTCGAGGCAAAGTCCGGCCAAACCACGGCGAGTTGGTCGGCGTGAGAGGTATCAATCTCTTCGTCTCACTGAGTACTACAACTTTCCTTTTTGTTTCACCTAATTTCATTGAGTATTGAAGAAGTTATGCTCATTTGAATCTTACCCAGTTCCGGCGGACACCCATGGCTTCCAGGCTGTTTTCCGGCCAACTCCGACCACGATGACGAAAACCAAGGGTATATTTCGATTCCTTACCTTTGGGGCTTCAATTTGGTATATTGAATGACATGTTTTGGTTGAGTTTTGAGCTCCAACGGAGCTTGGGAATTCTCCGGCCGAAATCCGGCCTTCCCCCTCCTTGGAATCCGGCAACCACCAAACCCAAAGGCCTTAGGGCCCTGGTTGCAAGCCCAAACCCATTACCCTTTTAAATTGGGCCATTGGGCCGTGAGGTTCAAGCCCAAACCCAACCCACCTAAAACCTAAACCCATTTACCCTAACCCAAACCCTTTAGGCCCAAACCCGGATCCAACCCAAGTCCAAACCCTTTAACCCAATCCGGATCCAAACCCGGACTTGTTTGACCTGTTGACCCGGACCCGGTCTGACCGTTGACCCGGTCAACGGTCAGCGTTGACTTTGACTTTGACTTTGGCCGGTCAACGGTCAACCTTGACTTTTTGGGTTTTCGTGCAGGACCCCTCCTAGGCTAATTTCGACGTTCTGAACCCGTTTCCGATGTCCGTTTTCCCAAATTCAATCGTTTGAGTAGAGGTTGACTAAATGTACCCTTTATGTGCTTAGGGGCGTTTATATGTGGCGTTTCCTTCTTCGCTAGGTGGCGTGGCTTTTCGACGGCGAAGTACTGTGAGTGGATCCCTTCTAAAAATGCATGTTTTGATAGTAGAAATGCATACATGAAAAGCATGATTTGATGATTATGTTTTATGAACGTTTTACGAGATAACATGCTTATTGAGGCTAGTTTGAATTATTACTATTTTTCCTATAACCCATGTTCTTATAGCATATCTGATGGATGACGATATGATATTTAGAACATGTTTAGAACACCGCTTTATAATATAGATGATGGATGACTTTATATTATGAAGTTGATTTTCAATATATGTATGTTCACTGGTTTTGTACTTACCTAGTGGTCCTTTCCGCTACGGGACGTAGGGATAGATCCGATCCGTCCCGGGCGACGATTTGGTGTTGGCATAGGACCTGGAGTGTGTTTTCCTCTGACTGTCTGCTCAGAGACGGGGAGCCGGCAAGGGGCCTGAAGTGCATTTTCCTCTGACTGTGTGCTCAGAGACGGGGAGCCGGCATGGGGCCTGAAGTGTTATATTGGACATTCACTAGTGATTATTATTGTTTATGAGAATGATAATTTGAGACATTGCACGACATGCTAGGTTCGGAAAACCTATGTTTATCATTATATATGTGTTTTCATAAAACCTGGGGGTTAGTATGTTGATAACTGTTATATATATATATATATATATATATATATATCAACTTGGTCCACTCATGTTTGTTTTGCGCCCCCTTCAGGACTTAGAATCGAGGCATACAATCCCGACGTCCAGGCACTTCTGCATCGGCTTCTTCGAGTCCTCTCGGTGTAGGACCCACTCCTTTGTTTCATTCAATTTTATATTATTTTCTTTTAATGTTCTAGGTTAGAGGTGTGCTCTGAACACGGTCCTTATTTGCATATTAATTATTCTTTTATATTTATAAACATTATTTACCCCTTGTTTTCAGCATTTGCACTCAATAAATGGCTTTCGTCACCCTCGGGTGTTGGCCAGCACGTGCCTATCCTGGTATTCGGGGAATATCGGGGTCGGGGCGTGTCAATTGCTTTACTTTGTTTCTCCGAACTTTGTTGCCCTACTCAAATTATGTTTCAAACCAAAATCGTTGGTTCTTCGCTACTTGGCATCATGTTTGCATCTGGAACAATGCAACCATTCACACATATTTTCATTCACATACTAAAATTAAAAATCTTTTAAATTAATATTATAATACATAATTTTCAACAAATTCTTCATTACAAACCACGAAAGTTACGATTCAACATTCAAGCAAGGAAACATACATCACACGGATATGGGTAACCAAGTGGTAAATATTAACAACCAACCTAAGCTAAGCTTCAATGTTTAAAGCTACTACCTACTGGTTTCCAAGCTAACACAGGTCTCATGGTTTACCAAAATACTTGCTAAGCCAATACAACTACCGATTAACCATTAGGACTGCTTCTTCCTCTTGATGCAGACTTGCGATCTTGAGCAGAATCCTGGAACCCAACTCCATTCCTCATGACCTAATTGAAGAAGTTACGATACAGGCACGATGGTGGCTGATCTCTCTGCAGTACTCGCCCTACAATTAAAAAGTAAATTAAATATAAGCACAACTTTTATTTAAAAAGAAAAATGTTACAATTTATTATATTTTTTTGGTAATAATAATTAACAAATTTTAAATTTTGATTTTTACCTCTAACAACTCCACCACAAAAAGGATCTAAAACGCAGGCTTGGTTGAGTAGTAACATTGTATGTTGGAAGGCATGTGCTAATTCCCCATGATAATAATCTGTTAGATACCGCATGTTTATACTACAAATTAACCAACAAAATAATTAGTATTTTATATCTACAAAAATACTAATATTTTCTATATAATTAGTACGTTATATTCTCAATAATAATAATGATAATTTCCATATATAAATACAAAAGCAATACCAAGGTTTTAGGTTCAATTCTCGCCAAAGACGAATTTGAACTATGTTATCGCTAGTCCATTATGAAGGTTAACCCATAGATAATATCGTTTGTTAAAAAAAAAAAAAATATCACAAAAACAAAGTTCATAGTTCGAACAAAATTCTTAAAACTTACTATTCTTTTCCTGTACCAAGAGCCATAGCACTATCACTCGTCGTAAATGATTCACCTGCGATCACTCGAAACATTTGGGGATGTGGACTTGTATTGTCCCATCCCAAAATAAGGCTGCACACTGGGCCATAGGGACTAACAAACTGATAGGCTATATTAGCCGCTAGCTCCACCTTGTGTGACTTCTCAGGTATTGTTGAAAACTATCACCATTCAATTGAAAATTAATATATATATATATATATATATATATATATATATATATATATATAATTTTGAGTAGAAGAAAAAAAATTGAGAGTTTTTAGTTACCTCTCTTGTTATCCGTTGACACATACGCTCCCATGTCATCCTCAATCCAGCCATTGTAATATAAATATTTCGACTTATTTGATAGAACTTGTTGCAAGTAAGATCAGTCACATATCCAGTCAAGGCATCGGTCAACTTTGAATCAACTCCAACACAAATAAAATTTCCCCAGCGGTAAGCAATATTAATGGTGCCATGTTCATAGCATGAAACACCTGCACCACAAATAAGGAAGGAGGGATTTATGGGTGAAAAACTTTTGTGCTCCTAATTATGGAGAAAAAGAACATAAAAGAATACAAACAATCATATCCACGAAGTGAAACAGAGTTCGGAAGGAGTGAAACCTTTTGCACCAGATTGGGAGCCATTGGGCTCCTGAGCAATCAAGTGTTCATACTCTAATGGTCTTACCACATGCCTGATCTCCGGTGGTAGAAGCTGGTGTCTGCAACATAGAGAAAATTAACCTAAATCAAAGAGATTTTGAAAAAACAGTAAACAAGGAACTATTAATTTTGAATGAGTTCCAAAAACAGGGCAGTCACCTTAGTGGTAGCTGTTTAACCAGGTCAGTTTCAGATATAGCTACGGAAATGTCAATGTTGCCAGAAAGAGTAATCATTTGACTTGAAAATCTTCTAGTGAATCGACCGATACTTGGAACATTAGCATCAATCTCACAATGATTTTTCAATGCATGGACAAAAGCGATTCTTACACCAGCCCTCTTAGAAGCAAAACAGGGCGAAAATAAATGAGGTTTGTCCAACACAAGTACAAGGGAAAACAACTTAAGCCAACGGATCAAGAATCCCAAGCTTACCTTGTCCTTCAATGCCAATCCAATATACTGTAAGTATACATCCTGCAAAAACAGTGATGGATAGGAAATAATCCACACGCCTGGTGACGCTGTGCAAGAAACCCAAATATTTGGATCGATCTCACGATAGCGATAGCAATGCACAAATAACCTACAATGATGGATTAAACTGTGAAAAAGAACTAAAGGATTATGATAAAACAGGAACTTTATGAAATCGTATCAGTTTTCTTTGCTTCTTACTTATAATGCTGAGTCAGAATATCCTACCCTTTTGGTATCTTGCACATCATCTGCTCTAATGTAGTTATCTTGTCGTGAGTCATTGAGAGCCTCTTGTTCAGTGATTCCACACGATCTCCCTCAGCTTCTATCTTTTGTTCAGCGTTTAATTGTATACGAGTAGTTTCTCGCCTGGTAGCAAGTGAGTTGGCAACAAATATAAATGATGTGATCAGCTGCAGAGCCCTCCAAGTAGCGTTTAATTGTAAGTTACCGAAAGTCACCACAACTTTCGGTGTCAGCTAGGTTTTGAAAAGAAAGGAAGAATGGCTGCTGCCGTTGGTTCTGATAGGGACAGCCGAGGAGGCCATCGCAGTCGGAGTCGGAGTCGGAGTCGCTGAGAGAAAGTCTCTCTGTACTCTCTAGAATTCTGCCTTGCAGACTCTTTCAGTAACTTACATTCTTACCTTGTGTGCTAATCTAGGGTGAGACCTTATACGAAATTTAGATTTTCGGCTGGGATTAAGATTCTTTGCTGAAAGTTACGAATGTTTTTGTATTTATAAATATAAATTATTATTATTTTTTTAAAATATAACGTACTAATTATATAGAAAATATTAGTATTTTTGTAAATATAAAATACTAATTATTTTGTTCGTTAATATGTAGCATAAACCTGCGGGATCTAACAGATCATCGGGGAATTAGCACATGCCTTCGAACGTACAAGGTAACTTCTCAACCGAGCCTGCCGATTTTTCTTTTTTAAATAAAAGTTGTGACTTATATTTAATTTACTTTTTAATTGTAGGGCGGTTACTGCAGAGAGATCAGCTACCATCGTGCCTGTATCTTTACTTCTTCAATTAGGTCATGACGAATGAAGTTGGGTTCTAGGATTCTGCTCAAGATCGCATGTCTGCATCAAGAGGAAGAAGCAGTCCTAATGGTTAATCTATATACAGCCCCATATAGAGTTCGAAAGAAATAGTCTCTTATTGGAACAAATTCTTTTATAAAACTCCAAAAATTCATCGAAATTCTAAAATTGGCTATATCCACCATTTTTTCAGACCCTTATAGAGTCTCTTATGGGTGTAAAGTCTTTTGAAGGCTTGAATATGCACCTTGACTTTGCATCACGAAATGTTTGAAAATGGTTTGAAATTGTATATTTTTTTCTTTAAAATACTAATGTTGTTCAGGGCGGAGAGAGGAAAGTAAAGAGATTTTTTTTTTTTTTTTTCATTTTGTAGGTAAATGGTTTGAAACCGAACCAAAACCGTTTAAAACCGCACCAAATTGAACCAAACGGTTTGGTTTCATTTTGGTTTTGACTTCAAAACCGCACTGAATTGAACCGCAAAAAGTTTCAATTTTGGTTTTGGTTTCACTCAAAACCGTACCAAACCAAACCTTGCTCACCCCTAACGTCATGCACAACAATAAGACGGAAATAGGATTTTTCTAAAACTTACAATTATCAAATTGCCCTCCCATATAAATGGGTCACTAAAAAATTCCAACTCTCATCTCTCATTTTGTAGGGAGAAACAGAGAGGAGAGATAGAAACATGACCGGCAAAATTTGATCCCGATGGTGCAATCCTTTGTCGATAGTAGGGTAGCGGGCAACAAGGTTGCAAGGTTGCAAACTTGTGAAGATAGTAAGGCAGTGGCCGAGTAATGTTAGTGGATTGTTGATTTGCAGTTTAAGTGAGAGAACAACCTTGAAGGCTATGCTTTGTTGGGAATCTTTAAATGGATGGTTAGACACATCCCTCTCTTTCTTCTGTTATCTTTCTTAGTCCTTGTCCAATTGATGCAATTAGTCTTTTTTTTGGAATTCGAGTGTCATGGCAAAAATTCGAGCTTTCAATTTTTTTTATTTTTTAATTTGGGATTTTTGTTTTTACTGTGAGATAGGGTTCTTGATGCCATTTTTGGAACGTGTATGAGTTTTGTTGTGGACTTGTATTGTGCAATTAACAGCATTAGGGTATATGTGGAGGTTTAAATTATGAAAATCCCTTTAAAATCTGTAGTTTACAAATTTTTGACCTCAACCTAGTTTACAAATCTCTCTGATCTTGCAGATCGACCGAGCTCCATAAAGAATTTTAGGGATTTGATAACCGGAATTGATTGCAGAAGTTGGTGGCAAAGGTTCCGTGTTCCCATGAATTTATAGTGTTGGGCTTCACCTTCCCGTTTGGGTTGGGCTTGGCTTCTTTTTTAACATTTTGCCCTCTCAAAATGGTTAGAATTGGGCTTCCATTGATTTTTGTTTTTTGTTTTTTTTTTTTTTTTTTTTTTTTTTTTCATTTTACAAGAGTTCTGTTTCGATTATAATTTAGAGTTTAGTCAAGTAGAAACAAGAGTCAGTTTCTTCGAAAATCCAAATTGAAAAGAAGCCAAATCATAAAAAAATTGAAATTCCCAAGTAAATAGGAAGAAATAAATGAGGAGTCGATAACTAGTTTAGGAGGATATTTATTTACTTGGAATGAGAATAGTTTTTGGTTGTTTATGTGCAGAATAATCTACTGTAATGATATGATTTCTAACTATTTAGATAGTAGTGACACTAACTAGTAGGAAATAGACTAGTTTTCTGGAAATAATGGCAGAACAAAGGCTTAAACGTTTATTATATCGAGACGACATACAATGAGAATATGAGTTACAAAAATAGTGAAAGTTATAGTAAAAGTATTTTCATGAGTAAATTTTTCTTCAGAAACAAGTTATGCACACTCGTTTACTTATTCTGCAAGCATTCTTTTTATTTTAGATTTAAATTAAAAATAATAATACTTTAAAATACCTAAATAAACAGAAACGAAAACGGATCAAACGGTGGTTGGCGAAAGTCACTTCCCCTTTGTCCACGGATATGCCGAATAAAAAACTGTCACTTCCCAACTACACAAGAAATTTTTCAGTGCGATTGGTACACGAGATGGTACACCATGTGTCACTATACAAATAGTAGGACATGTGTGTTAAAAAGTTAATAACTTAAAAAATAAAATTTTTCACCACTTATATAAAAATACGTGATGCATCATCCGTGTTCCGGTTACAATGAAAAATTTCTCCAACTACACCAAAAAAATACAGCAGCCCACTTGTCCAATGTGTCCATGAATATGCCCAATAACAAAAATGTCAATTAGTATTGGGCTTTCCCTTGACATTTAAATGGCTTGTTTACTAGAGTATTGGACTTTTGGGAAAGAAATTTATCAACTAATTACATTTTACACTTTTTATGTTTGTGAGATTTTAAAATTGTGGCAAGTTTGATATATGTAACAAGTTTGATATGAAGTTATGGTACGTTGAATTTGTAGCGAGTTCAATATGAAGTGTGATTTATTTTTCATGTTGCAAGATGGCTAACTTTTTTTTTTATTTTTTTTAATAGCAACGATATCATTTCATTTCAAAATAGTAAGGTTGGAAGCACATTAAAAGCACAATCACGCAACACAACCTTAACATTCAATTACAAAAAGATCCGCCAAAAAGTCTAGCGGTTCCTCGAACCATGACCGAAAAACCTCCTCACGTAACGCAAATTTTGCAAGACAATGGACCATTTCATTAGCTTGACGACGAACATGAACATGGGCAATCAAGTGTAAGAAGGATTCGCCCTTGACGCCGCACATCACATAGACCGCATCCACCTTATGGTGCCTCCTGATCAAATTCTCACGGGTAGGAATTATATTCCGACAAATCCTCCAAGTGCATTCCTTGACTTTTGGGGGGACGTGAGCAGCCCAAATGCACTTTCAGAGATGACCCAAAGGGTTAGAACCCGAGGAAGAAGAAGCAGCCCTAGATTTTTCAAGCAACCACGCCAATGCCACATTGTATCCACTTTTCAGAAATGGCTAACCACGTGGGATAAAAATATCTTTTATCAATAATATTATATGAATATAATTCTTTATATGAATTCAATAAAGTAGCATCTAACTCATTTTTTTGGCCTACTCAAAAAAGCTTTATTGTATAACCGCTTGAATATTTGAGCATCAAAATAGTAAAAAAAAAAAAAAAAAAAAAAAGAAGAAAATTTGGTCAAGAAATAAGAAAAAAATATGCTGGTATGGAAACGCGCCAACGTTTTTGTAGCATAAGGGCTAAGCCAGCATGCTTAATTTGTTCTTAATTTTCTCTCTGCAGTTAAAAGTAATATTTCATTTCCGGTTCCAAATTCATATAAAGCTTGGACTTGTAATCTCTGGCCTAAAAAATAATTGGATTTGTAATCTGGGCGAACTACATGTTTAACTTAAACTTTTTGTTATGTAGTCGAAGCATTTAATTTTATAATAAAAAGAATCCTCACAAAAGTAATTGGAGTATACTGAAACTTTAAAAAAAAAATGCAAAATTTTCCTAAAAAAAGCACTTAAGTGTTTCAAGAAGGAAGCAATGTGTGCTTCTTTTAGAAAGTACTTCAAGAAGAAATTTTTAACTTGCTAAAAATATGGTCCAGTGTAGCAAGTGTTATAATACAAATGTGGAAATTTTTTTTTCTTCAAGTATTCAACCATTTGTATTATGACAATTGATGTGCCAAATTGTACACAAAGTATCGTAATACAAATGGTTGATATCCCTTCATGTCCTATCATCATTTGCTGGACAAGTATATCAGGGCAAAACTAGATATAAACTAGCTTCAAATGAAAAGAGAGAATCACTAGCAACAACTCGATCTCAACTCAAGTTCACCTAAAACAAGTCTCATTTGTCAAATTTCACACAAATACACACACATAATATCCTTACATATAGTGTGGAATAACACTGAATAAAGCATAAGAGCATCTCTTAATGAGATGTCAAAAAGTCCACATCAACAATAACAGTAAAAAATAACGACACTAATGTTTTTCAACCGCAATGTTAATTTCCAGAATGACATCTTTTATGGTTGCTGTGAAATTTGACAGCAGCTTCAAATAATTTTTAATAAATTATTAATTTCTTTTTATTAATTTTTTATTGGTTTGAAGCATTGCTTATTCATTTCCTTTCATAACCAATGCAATGTTTAAATATTTTTATACCTTTTAGTTCTTTTTCTTTCGTTACCAATGCAAAGAAATAAATATGAATTATTTTATTTTAGAGTAAATTACACTTTCATACCTCATGTTTGAGGTTTATTTCAATTCCTTACAACATCTTCAAAACATTTTATTTTCATACCTTAAGTAAAATTTTATTTCAAAATAATACCTCTGTTACATTTTCCATCCATTGATCTGTTAAATGTTGATGTGGCTACCAAATGTTTGCCACGTGGAAAATAAAATAAAATATTTTTTTTAAACCTGAATTTTCTCAAAAAAAGAAAAAAAAATTGAAAAAAGAAAGGGTAAATTACACTTTCATACCTCAGGTTTGGGGTCTATTTCCATTCCTTACAACATCTTTAAAACATTTCACTTTCATACCTTACGTACTATTTTATTTCAAATAAATACCTCCGTTACATTTTTCATCCATTGATCTGTTAAATGCTGACGTGGTTGCCACATATATGCCACGTGGCTGCCAAATGTCTACCACGTGGTAAATAAAATATTTTTTTAAACAAACCTAAATTTTCTCAAAAAGAAAAAAATTGAAAAATAAAAATAAAATCGAAACCAGTGCCTTCCCCCCTTAGTGACCCTAAACCAGAACCTAAAAACCTGCAAGAAGAAGAAGAAGAAGAGGGAGGAAAAAAAAAACCCCAGTTTCTCCCACCCGAGCCACCCCTTTCTCCCATCCCCCATCACCCACAAAAATTCCACCCGAGATTAGGTGGATCTACCACAAAACCAGTCCAAAAATCATCTCAAACTCAAAGTATTTTCAAAACCCACCCATACTGAAAATCACGAGATCCTGACTCGAGGGGGGCCGGGAAGGAGGGAAGGTCGCGTGACGCCAGGGGGGAGGTTGCGTGGCGCCGGGGGGGGGGGGGGGGGGAAGGAGGTGGGTCGCGCGGGGGAGGGGGGACGAACTGGGTTTGGGGTTTTTTTTTTCCTTCTTCTTCCTCCTACTGCTGCTGCAGGTTTTTTTTTTCTTCTTCTTTTTCTCCTTCTTGTTGCTGTTGCAGGTTTTTTTGGGTTTTGGGTTAGGGATAGGGATATGGGTCGCTGGGTGGGGGGGGGAGGGATAGTGGGTTTCATTTCATTTTATTTTTTTTCAATTTATTTTTTTCTTTTTTTGAGAAAATTCAGTTTTTTTTTTTTTTTTTTTTAAATTATGTTATTTGCCACGTGGCAGACATTTGGCAGCCACGTGGCATATATGTGGTAGTCACGTCAGCATTTAACAGATCAATGGATGAAAAATGTAACGGAGGTATTATTTTGAAATAAAATAGTACTTAAGGTATGAAAGTGAAATGTTTTGAAGATATTGTAAGGAATTGAAATAGACCACAAACCTGAGGTATGAAAATGTAATTTACCCTTTATTTTATGTTTAAAATTTGATACATTGGGCTACTTAGTATTATGGTCTAATGGTATTCCTTTTCACTTGTAAGTGATAGGTTTAAGGTTCGATTCTTGCCAAAGGCGAATTTGAACCACATTGTTGCTTACCCATTGTGAGGCTAAACTCACCCCCTCCCTTAATATCGTTTGTTCAAAAAGAAAAAAATAAATACATCGTGTAGAAAGTAAAACTATAAAAGATGTCAAAGAAGCACAAAGAGACTTATTCTTTCACTTTATCAAGTGATACAAGTACCAGAACACAGCTAGAATTCCAAGGGATTGATCGAAGATATTGCATGCAGATGCAGTCATTGTTTTACATTTATCAGATAAAAATGTGCCCTAGATAAACATACGGCACGGGTACTTCACATGCAGTTCAAGTGTGGACAGGTTGGCCAACTCTTCTGGCGTGATCTCTCCAAGAAGAAGGTCTCTGCGCAAATCTTTGTCCCCGGGTAGAACCATAGCACCGACTAGAACTCTATACTTTTGACCAACTGGTTTCGAAGTATCGTTGAAACTCCAGTATTTAAACAGCACAGCCTCAACTTCAGTAGCCATTTTACGAGGGTCAGGTGCACTGACAGAATCCACAAACCTTGCGTCGGCTTCCTTAGATACCTCGGACAAAGCGGTGCAAATGGTTTTCCTTATGAACTCCCGTTCTTTTTTTACATCTGTTGTGACAAATGATTGTTCAAATCTTTATTTAAGTACATAATGATTTTTCATTTAAGGATTCACTTAAAAAAGAACAATGTTCGACCCAAGCCAAAAAGGCTCCCCGTTTTGTGAAGGTCGGGGAACGTCCTTAACCTTGCTCACTCTACAAAGAGGCTGAGCAATTGTAAGGTTGCCTACCACATTGACTTAAAAGGACAATACCAGAATATATTCAAGTGATTACTGACTAATAAAAAATAACTATTATCTTTTGTAATATTACCACCTGAATTATGAATAATTGAGCTAGCATGAAAAGATGAAAAAAATATTAATTAATTAATTTTAGATATACGTATGATGTTGTATATAGAAAAACATAAAACAATCCAGCATCATAAATAGAATTAAATAGAAAAAAAATTAGAGAGAGGTTGGGTCCAAATCAATCACCAGGCCAACGCTCAGTATTTGTCGGCGACGGTGGTTGCGGTGGCGCTGGTTTACTCGTACCGTCACTAACCGGGAAAGTGTACGGCGGCGCACGTGCAGGTCTGACGGATCGACCTTCAAGCACATTCACAAGTTTGTAGGGTTTGGCGTCTGCCCTTAACGTTGAACCTGACGCCATGGCGCTCTCTGTCTGGGATTGCGGATCGATCGATGAGGAATTTTTGATAACCGAATTGATTGTTCGACTTGGAGGTGGAGGTTCTGGGTTCCCTTATATTTATAGGTTTCGGCTTCACCGTTCAGTTCGGGTTGGGCTTCACCGTCCAGTTCGGGTTAGGCTTCACCGTCCAGTTCGGATTGGGCTTGGTATTTTATTTTAATTTTAATTTTATTCTCTCAGAATGGTTAGTAGAGTCAATTCCTCTCATATTTTTTTATTGTTTTTTCATTCTCTTGTTTACTAGAGTTTTATATAATTTAGAATTTTGTCAAGGAGAAAACAAGAGTCAATTTCTTGGAAAATCTAATTTGAAAAATTGAAATTCCAAGGTAAATAGGGAGAAATAAATGAGAAATCGATAACTAATTTAGAAGCATGTTTACTTATTTGAAATGAGTATATTTTGTTGTTGTTTGCGTACGAAATCATCTACTGTCATGATTTGATATCTGATTATTTAGATAATAATAGTGATATTAATTTGAGTTATGCCCAGTAGGGAACTTGGAAAATAAAGATCGAGTTCAAAGGATGATATTTGTCCCAAAGAAAGCAAAACGGGTTTAGCACTGGGCTTGGTTTGATTTTAATGGAGTTTTGTTTAGATTACAATGTTCATGGATAGGCCCAAAAGAGAACCCCTTAAAACATTTCCGCTGCTTCTTCTTCTTCTTCTTCTTCTTCTGGGCTCTTTTAATCCAACTCCGTCGACATACCGACGCCGAATTAACTTGAACTTATCTCAGCTTCGTTGCCGAAGTGGAGTTTACAAGATGTTTTGAGATTACCAGGTAGATTTGCAGTTAAAGGAACCTGCTTTTCAACTGTGGCGTGAACAATCTTGGTCCAGGCTCGAGATCCGGCTAATTTAATTAATATAATATTAATTAATGAACAATTCAATAGAGAAATATTAGCACGTGAATTATGAACAATTCAATTGAGCTAGCATGAAAAAATATAATATTAATTAATGAATAATACATATAAACGGAAGCTAAATCTAACATTAAAAATAAAAAAAATTGAGAGAGAGAGATAGAGAGATTGGGTCCGAATCATTCACCTGCGGGAATAAGCAATGGCGTATATTCTCCAGGAGCTACTTCTTCTATAGGAGGATCCTGAACAAGTTCCAACAACCACGCTGGCTACTTCTTCTATAGGGGGATGAAAAATTTTGCGGGCTCTCGGAAATTCCGGGCCATATGCTACTGCACCTTTTGCACACTCACAACGTTCGCCACTTATAACAAAATTGAAAGTCCGAGGTGAGTAGAAAGAGGCATGGATGAAATTCCTATGAGGAAGAATCCGCGCAGCAGCCTTTCTATATGGATGGACATCTGGCGCCCCATTTCTCGTGTTTTTTTGCTTAACATTTCTAGATTCGTTGTGAAACTAACATAGATGTAAAAGCGGAGTAAGCCTGGTTAAAATTCAAAGCTTTTAGCCCCCTCATCTCGTATAAGACTTTCACCTCTGCTTTGGTATCTTCTGACTTGTCTTCCTTCTTTTCGAATTATATTATGACTCTTGATGGGAAAGGCAGCGAGATGAATCCTCTTGGCAATTGGGGGAGAAAGATGCCTTCCTGGACAACCTCTAAAACTTGACCAGCGCTCGCATTCCACTTTCCACACATAAATACCATGGCAACATCACCTTTGGTGCCTTCAGTTAAGTGCAAAGCAGCATCGAAAACTAACTTCTTTGAACCTATAATATCATAGGGAAGAGTAGACATAAAAGGTCCCTCCAACCATAGTACATGATGTCGTTTGATCTCGGCATTCATTATTAGCTTATGGAGAGCCCTAAACAAAGAAATTAGAGATATTTTTAGAGAATCCGCGGGAATTTGTGGCTCAGCAGCCCCCCAGGTGGGTTGGGCACCCGCTACCTTGTTTATTGATAGAAAAAACAAGATTTCACTGTAGTTTGTTATATTGAGACGATATATAATGAGATTATTAGTTACAAAAATAGTGCACACTCATTTAGTCTTTCTACAACATTCTTTTTAGGTTTAATTTTTTTTTTTGAACAAAGATATTATCACACTAAGGGGGGGGGGGAGCGAGCAAAGCCTAATTAAAAAAAAAAACAATTTAAAAGACATAAATAAACAAAAATGTAGATGGAGGGAGGAGGAAAATTTGAGTTCTTATCATTAAGAACTAAAATTTAACACTCAATTTCATAAATGTCATTTTTTATAAAAGCTTTCAAATGTAGCAGAAAACCCATGTGAATAGACCTAAATGCCCTAAAAATCCAAAACCTAATTACACGGAAAAGTCAAAACCCTTGAATAGATCTCCTTTACTTCTTTGTTCAAAGTGCGGGGCCGCAAGGGGAGTTGATAAACGTTATAGAGCAATTGCGGGTGTTATTCAACAATCAACTAATGGAGTACGGACTTAAAATTTTGTCGCTCATGTCTGAAACTCAATCGTTACCGTTGATACAAGATCGTCCTAAAAGAGTATGTTTTGTTCAATCAATTTAGCAGACATGATACTGGTTGAGGCTTCTAACTCATTGGAATCAAATTCCAATCTAATTCACAAGAGGATCATTCCAACTTTATTCTTTCTTCTCTTCCCCGTCAATCTAATTAATCCACAACACTTATTTGTAAGTTCTAAATTGTTGATCTCAACTCGTCCCAATTCTTATACCCAAAGCGAATGGATGCCATGAATCGATCACACTTTTCATTATACAAGTCCGTTATTTTGATCATGTTAGAAATTCAATTTTAGTTTTGGATTTCTTTGGAACGATTGAACTTCTAATAGGGTTTTGTTTCTTATGTTTATTTGGTTTTAATTTTGAGGGTATTTTGATCTTTTAAGTGATTTTTCTGCTATATTTGAAATATTTTATTAAAAAAATGATATTTATGAAATTAAGTATTACATTTTAGCTATTATTAATAAATACTCGGAAAAATTGGTGCAAGCGGAAGTCAATTCCCATTCTCTTTTATTAAACCAAACCAAACCAACTACACCAAAGAATAAAGCAGCCCACCGGTCGAACGTGTCCATGAAAAGGCCCAATAGAGAACCCGTTTTTCTTTGTTTGCAAAACCGACCCGACTTCTTTCCTTCGCCCCCTCACTTCCTCAACTCCGAAAGATTTTTCAGTATGACTGGAACAAGTGGTACATCATGTGTCATTATACAAATGATAGAATATGTGTACTAAAAAGTTAATAACTTAAAAAATAAAATTTTTCATCACTTCTATTAAAACACATGATGTACCAATTGTATTCCGATCACAATTAAAATTTTCTCCACAGCTCCCTCTCTACCTCTGTGTAACGTTAAATATTCGAACTTTCCTCCCTTTCTTCTTCCAGGCTCTTTTTATCCGACTCCGCCCGACATGCTGACGCCAAATTAACTTGAACGTATCCCTGCACGTCCCAGTAAAACGCTCTTCTCCTTTCAACCTCAGTTCGACCACCAGCTGCCTGGTTAAATGCCTCAACGAAGCTGGCCACTACAATTTCTTTGGTTACTTGCTCCTCAAGTAGACCTGGCATTCGTGTCGTGTTTTTCGTGTTCGTGTCGTTTTCGTGTCATACCCGATAACTTAACGGGTCGTGTCGTGTAATACCCGTTAAAGTAAACGGGTAATATGACCCGACCCGAAATCAACCCGTTAATATTTTCAGGTAATATGACCCGACCCGTTACCCGTTAAGAAAAATATATTTTAAATCAATAAAAATGAAAATGAAAAACATAATTTGACCCAAAAAAATGTAAAACATAATACTAAATCAGTATTTGCATACTAAATTTCGGAGTTGACCCCTTAATGAAAGTTGTAAAGCTTTTTATTACGAGTGATTATATTTTTCACACTTCTACAATAATTATTATTAATTTTATTAATTTTTCACTAAAATAAATAACATTGTTCATGAGATTTGGAGGGTTTTAAAAATCTAAACGACTATGTAACCTTGCCAATGGAACTCAAAGCTTACATGTTATTCCTTTTACAAAATCCTCAATTTTCATAGATCATCATGACATAAGATTTTGTGGTATATATCCACTTCTGTAAATATTTTAAATTGACGATCAAATTAGTTCATTGTATTCATATAGGATTAAGGAGTGTAGCTGTAAAAAATCATCAAAATCAGAGTTAAAATAACCGTTAAATCGTGATTTTTCGTTTATAACCGTCGAAACATTTTGTCTCGTTACTTGATCTCTAAATGTTTGTTTTTTGCAATTTTTGGCGTATGCGATCTCGAAGCATATATAAACACGTTTGATGGTTGGATCATTGAAATTAGTTTCATATGATGCGTATCCCATCAAAACGATACATTAACTAACACTTAGGGTTTATTTATATTTTCATTAAGTATAACATAAGATTTTGTGGTATCCACTAATGTAAATATTTTAAATTGAAGATCGAATTCATTTATTGTATTCATATAGGGTCAAGGAGTGTAGCTATAAAAAATCATCAAAATCGGAGTTAAAATAACCGTTAAATCGTGATTTTTCATTTATAACCGTCGAAAAGTTTTGTCTCATTACTTGATCTCTGAATGTTTTGTTTTTGCAATTTTTGGCGTATGCGATCTCGAAGCATATATAAATAAGTTTGACGGTTGGATCGTTGAAATTAGTTTTGTAGGATGCGTATCCCATCAAAACGATAAGTTCACTAACATTTAAGAGTTTATTTATACTTTCATCAAGTATAACATAAGATTTTGTGGTATCCACTAGTGTAAATATTTCAAATTGAAGATCGAATTCATTCATTGTATTCATATAGGGTCAAGAAGTGTAGCTGTAAAAAATCATCAAAATCGAAGTTAAAATAACCGTTAAATCGTGATTTTTCGTTTATAACCGTTGAAAAGTTTTGTCTCTTTACTTGATCTCTGAATGTTTGTTTTTTGCAATTTTTGGCGTATGCGATCTCGAAGCATATATAAATAAGTTTGACGGTTGGATCGTTGAAATTAGTTTCGTAGGATGCGTATCCCATCAAAACAATAGATTCACTAACACTTAAGAGTTTATTTATACTTTCATCAAGTATAACATAAGATTTTGTGGTATCCACTAGTGTAAATATTTTAAATTGAAGATCGAATTCATTCATTGTATTCATATAGGGTAAAGGAGTGTAGCTATAAAAAATCATCAAAATCGGAGTTAAAATAACCGTTAAATCGTGATTTTTCATTTATAACCGTCGAAAAGTTTTGTCTCATTACTTGATCTCTGAATGTTTGTTTTTTTCAATTTTTGGTGTATGCGATCTTGAAGCATATATAAACACGTTTGACGGTTGGATCGTTGACATTAGTTTCGTAGGAAGCGTATCCCATCAAAACGATAGATTCACTAACACTTGAGAGTTTATTTATATTTTCATCAAGTATAATATAAGATTTTGTGGTATCCACTAGTGTAAATATTTTAAATTGAAGATCGAATTCATTCATTGTATTCATATAGGGTCAAGGAGTGTAGCTGTAAAAAATCATCAAAATTAGAGTTAAAATAACCGTTAAATCATGATTTTTCGTTTGTAACCGTTGAAAAGTTTTGTCTCGTTACTTGATCTCTAAATGTTTGTTTTTTGCAATTTTTGGTGTATGCGATCTCGAAGCATATATAAACAAGTTTGACGGTTAGATCATTGAAATTAGTTTCGTAGGATGCGTATCCCATCAAAACGATAGATTCACTAACACTTAAGAGTTTATTTATACTTTCATTAAGTATAACATAAGATTTTGTGGTGTCCACTAGTATAAATATTTTAAATTGAAGATCGAATTCATTCATTGTATTCATACAGGGTCAAGGAGTGTAGCTGTAAAAAATCATCAAAATCGGAGTTAAAATAACCGTTAAATCGTGATTTTTCGTTTATAACCGTCAAATTTTTTTGTCTCGTTACTTGATCTCTGAATGTTTGTTTTTTGCAATTTTTGGTGTATGCGATATTGAAGCACATATAAACAAGTTTGACGGTTGGATCGTTGAAATTAATTTTGTAAGATGCGTATCCCATCAAAATGATAAATTCACTGACACTAGAGAGTTTATTTATACTTTTATCAAGTATAATATAAGATTTTGTGGTATCCACCAATGTAAATATTTTAAATTGAAGATCGAATTCATTCATTATATTCATATAGGGTCAAAGAGTATAGCTGTAAAAAATCATCAAAATCAGAGTTAAAACAACCGTTAAATCGTGATTTTTCGTTTATAACCGTTGAAAAGTTTTGTCTCGTTTCTTGATCTCTGAATATTTTTTTTGTGCAAATTTTGGCGTATGCAATCTCGAAGCATATATAAACAAGTTTAACGGTTGGATCATTGAAATTTGTTTCATAGGATGCGTATCCCATCAAAACGATACATTAACTAACACTTAGAGTTTCTTTGGGTTAAATATTAGGCGGGAAATGAATGGATATAGGCTGCAAAATTTCCCAAACATTAAGCGGGAAATGGATGAAACTCTTGAAATATTAGGCGAGAAATTAATTATTATAATTTTTTAATGTGTTTGGTATTTTTATATTACTTGATATTTTTATTTTTAATGTGTTTTATGATTTTTAATCTCAATCTTTGCCTATAATATACTATAAAAATAAATAAATAAATAAAAGTTAAAATTTAAAGTTTATATAGAATAATAATTAATAAACAATATATACATATTCATTATATCTATTGCATTTTATAGTAAGTTTTTTTTAATAGTTTAAAAAATTAAAATCATCAAAATAGCATTTTTCTTATCGTGTCGAAACAGGTTACCCGCGTGTCACTTTCGTGTAAACCTGTTAAGGACCCGTTATTAACGGGTTATTATCGTGTGACCCGATAATGACCCGATTAGTTATCGTGTTGACCCGAAACCCGTTATTTTCGTGTCGTTTACGTGTCGTGTTAACGGGTCGTGTAAGAAATTGCCAGGTCTATCCTCAAGTTAGAAATAGGCAAGTTAGGAGTTGAGTGGTAAATGTTTTTGTGGTTAAGATTCTTTTCTGTGAAGAAATTCATCCATCATCGGACAACTTGGGTTTCCCTTTCTGCTCTATATGTTCTCGGAATCCTCAGGTTCGAGCTTGTTCAAATGCCGGGCCGGTTTCTGTGTTCTTTTGGGTTTTCTTCGTTGGCCAAGTGGAGTTTACAAGATGTTTTGGGATTACCAGTTAGACTTGCAGTTAAAGGAACCTGCTTTTCGACTGTGGTGGGAACAATCTTGGTCCAGGCCGGGCTCAAGATCCGGCTAAATTAACTGGGGACATACAGAATGTAATTGATGAGCATAGACTAAGTGATGCATGGAAGTTGCATGAGCAGCACGTGAAGACGGAAATTTTTCCTATGAAATATGTTATGAACGAGCTCCTAACGAGTCTTGTCAAAAGGTTTCGTGTTCAGTGGATAGCTTGAGAAGGCTTATGGGCTGGTAGAGCATGCTATTGCAAAAACAAAACAGAACTTGTTAGAGAAGGAGACACTGATTGATCTGTCTTTTCATCTTGCCAAAGCCGGATTACATATTCCTGCATGCCACTGTTTTGAGAAAAATGGTAGAAAATGGAACAGTTTCCCCCTATTGCTGCCTGGTCTGCAATATTGGCCTACATGTCTCCAACAGCCCAAAAGTCTACTGATCGTGATGAACTATTTACAGCTGATAAAGGTTATGACGGTGATGCTGGTCAAGTCCGTCAGCTTGAGGTAGCTTTTAATTAATGGTACACAAAACCATACATGCTTGTTACACATGGATCATGGATGTATGCAAAGTTTGATTCTGAAAACACAATAGGCTTAATTGCTATTATGTTGTGTTTGGTACACGTATAACCTTGTAGCATTTTGAATCCTGACATTATTTGAACATGCCAGGATTTGCTGTTATTCTAACATCTGTATTTTTTTCCCCTGTTTGAGGTGTATATTTCACATATTTGAACTACAGCCAGTAGTAGTCCATGACATTTTTTTTCATACTGAACTTAGTCTTTGCTTGTACGTTACTGTGCTCTTGTGTTTGTTATGTTATCGGTTCATGGTATGTTTTTAACTTTCTTTTTGTTTCTAACCTATAATTATGCGGGTAGAGGGGAAATGATGTGCATATAGGCACTGGCAAACCATCCTTTGGCAGCACAAAGTTTGTTTGAGGATGATTCTCTTCAGTTGCTCTTTCAGATGGTTGCGGATGGCTCTTTGACAATCTTCTTTCAAGGTAAGCAGGGCCTGGTTCTGCTGCACAGCATTCAGCTTCATAGACATGCTATGCAGGTAGATACGTTGCACGTATTGCCTTCCCTAGCTGTAAAGACAGAGTTGGATAGCAACATTTTCCGGTCATAATCTTAAATTAGTTTTACAACCCGTAATTTAGATTTGTTTGTGCTAAGTTGTGGTTATCTTTCCAGAGTATTGGCCTTCTCTTGATCAATGACAACAGGAGCACAGCAAGATATATACGCAGAAATCATCTGGGATGGTATGCGTGCACTGGATTGACAATGGTTAAATCCTAAATATACTGAATATGACTGCTCAACTGACCATGCATACCGCCCATATACCCTCTAATGTTGGATAAGCATATAGTTTTGTTATTTATCAGCAACATAAGCTAGCCCATGATGACTACACAGGCTATGCTGACTTTTTTTAATATGTATTTTTTTTTTTCGAAGTCATGGCGTGATCCATGCTTTTCTTTTTATCGTTTAAAATTCTTCTCACCTTTTGATTTTTCTGTTCCCTGTGTGCGGTTTTAATTGGTTCATCAGTCTTCCTTCTTTGGTTGAACTACACATCTCTTCCTTGTGCTGTGTTATTTTACTATGATTTTCTGCAGCCTAAATATGTCTTGGTTCTGATATGATACATTTTTGGCCTGTAGACGCTGGTGGTGTCAGGCTTAGGGACGACATCATAGCAAAAATGTTGTGACAAAGCGTGTTTTGGAGAATTAATCTGATATTTTTTTTGTGTCTTTTCCGGCCACAAGTCTGCATGTTGATTTATGTCGGTTTGCCAGGAAGTAGTTGAACACAACAGACGAGATATAACTCTTGCCATGATGAAGAATTACCGGTTCCTTCTAAGTAAGTTCATTGATGACAAAACAAAAGTACCATCACTGATTGAATATACCGTACCTTCACTGATTGAAGAGGCATGAGAAGGTGGTTAACTGTGTTTTTTTGTTTGCTTGTTATATGGTATTTTTTTAAAACTTAGGACTAGTTTAGTATTGCTGTGTTTTTAAAAAAAACTGCTTCTGCTATGTTGTAAGAACAAACAGATGTAAAATAAAGTAGTTGAGTGTTTGGTAAGCTTTTTTTATAAAAGTGTTTTTAAGTGTAAGGGTGTTTGGTAAACTTTTATATAAAGCTGTTGTGACTATGTCAAATGACAAAAATGAGTATGATATTAAATATAAAATAAGAATAATTTTATTTATATTTGACAAAAAATAAAGAATAATAATTTTATTTATTTATACTCTCTCTAAAGTCTTCCCCCCTTTATTTTCTCTATCTGCATCGACTAGACTTTTCCAAAAACCAAAAAAATCTCTCTGGAAGTCTCCCCCACGACCCCAATTTTCTTAGTTCTTATTTTTTCTGCTCCGTCTTCTTTTTTATTTTCATCTCCATGGATTCCGAATGCGCCAACGCCGTGACAATGCTGTCTTTGATGGGTTGTTCCTCAATCTCTCTCACTTGTCTCCTTGCATTTTTCTTCCTCATTTTCTCCGTCTGGGCAATCTGGCCTCTCCTAATTTGCAGAAATACGAAGATCTGTCTCCTGTAAGCGGTGCAATTTGGGAAATCTAGGCAAGTCCGCGATGCCAAAACCGAATCTGAATATAAGTCTGGTTATTGCCAGAAAAGATGGTGGTGTTTGTCGACGCGATTTTGTCGGCATGGAAGTGAGAGAGGACGAACGAGAGATGGGTGGAAGGACAGAGACAGAAACGATGTCGTAGGGTATGGAATCCAAGGTCAATAACGGTGATTGTTGAAGCTGGGAGCGAACGACATTGTGGCGGAGTCAACAAGGACGATCTCCTAATTGAAGTTGGCGACATCTTCCAGTTGGTATTATGGGTACTTTATTTAATTGTTTAAGGTCATTTTGGGTATTTGAAAGTTTCATTAAAAGATTCAGCGCCTCTTGCAAATTAGGTTTGCGCATAAGCTATGGAAGCAAAAAAAGCAGGTTTTTCAAAGCTAGCTTTTGCTGTTTTTGTTTTTTGAATTTTTTTTTTCACCAAAAACTATGAAAAAAAAAAGCTGAAGTTGAAAGTTTATCAAACACAAAAAACTCCTATCTTTTTTTTACACCCATTTTTTTCAAAAATACCTCAGAACCAAACTTGTACTTTGTCTCAAAGAAAATGCTTGTATGCTTTATAATTCTGATTGCATTGAATACTGGAAACTTCAGTTCTAGTGTAATGAAATATTTGCTGTGCTCAAGGTTTGTATTCTACTACCGCAGCTGTGGTTTCTGTTTTTGCTTCAACAAATCCGTAAAGGTTTGCCAGATGCGTCCATTCTTAAACAGTTTCGGAACCTTTGCGTGCAACAGCTCTGTATTTCACGGGTTCGTAATTTGTTCTTAATCTCCCCTCCATTGGACTTGTAATCTCTGGCCGAAAAAATAATTGGACTTGGAATCTTAGCGAACTAGATGTTTAGGTTAACTTTTTGTTATGTACCCGAATGTCATTTTTGCGTCAAGATTGCTTTATAGGAGACATTTTTCTGTATTTGTCATGTGTATATAAATGGGTCAGTCTACTGTGGTTGTGAATTTGCAGGTTTTTGTAGGAAAACAGTGGCGGAGAAACAAAACATGTGAGAGCGAGGAAGGAGGACTTGTTGCTTTTGATGAGAGGGTCCGATTCCATAGCTCACTTCGCCTCAGCTCTCCAACACTTTGGATAATGCTCTTCAGGTAAAGTTCGATCCCGTCTGCAGGTAAAGATTTGAGCTTTTTACAAATTTGGTCTCAGTAAAAAATATTATCTCAGATCTGAGTTAAAAGAGCTTAAATTGGCATTTTTTTTTTCTAGGGTACGAACATGTATTGAGTGCAAACGCTTACAAATGACCCATGTGGTGTATGAGACCGATCAGACGGTGTAGAACACCGCTCAGTGTGCCATGATGATGGTATTTTTAGGTGTTCATAGTGTAGAAGAACACTAATTCGTAATGTTTGAAATTTGAAATTTGCTTATTGATTGCCTCAACGGCAGAAATTAGTTGAAACTCAGGTGGGATTTGAGCTTATGGGACTACTTTCTTTGCTGTGTTTAAATAGGGAGCCATCGATCTAGCTAAGCCACCCATATTGACAGAGATATTCCAGAGCCACCTGAGCAACTCGGAGACAGAGTAAAGAGAAGGAATCGGAGAACAGCAGAATGCAGAAAATTCCGGTGTAAGATTGAAGAGGAAATTCGACAACAGTCATTGCTCAGATGTGCAAGGAGCAAGGACCGAATGGCGGGAAGCTGAAGAAAGCAAAAAATGTAGGTTTCTCTCTTTTGGTCCGTGTGAAATCTTTGATGGGTTTTGAGTTGATTGCTAATTGTGTGCTCAGCTCTATACAGCTTGCAATTTCAATGGCAACAAAAGCAGCTTCGTTTGCCCAGGAACTCAAGTCGATAAGATCGGATTTATGCTTTATGCAGGTGCGCTGTGCTCTGCTGGAGGAGGAGAATCGAAGACTCCGAGATGGGCAGTATAAAGGGTTGAGACCTAACGAAGATGATCTGGTGAGGCTTCAGTTGGAGGCACTGCTGCTAGCTGAGAAGTCAAGGCAAGCAAATGAAAATTCGAACCTGGTTAGGGAAAATCAATGCCTCCACCAGGTTGCGGAGTATCACCAGCTCACCTGCTTCATTTGAACAAGTTGTACAATGGTTGCGCCTAGACTTTCCGTCTCCACCACGCGGACAGCAGACGAGGGAAATGGTGAAGATGGCGATGCTGCTGCTGAAAATGAAGTTTCTCAGACATCAAGAAGTAATCTTTTCGGCTTCTCTGCCTCGCTTGATGATGAGTGTTCTCATGGAGATGACTAGCGGAGTGTTCTCATGGAAAATTTCAAATGGTTGTAATCAAATACTTTCATGCTTTTTTTTCCTCCCTAAATGGGAGGAACTGAACACGGAACCATTAATTTGGGTTACATTTGGGGAGAATATATATGCTTGGGCGTCGATTCTAAACTAACCTGTGTCGTGACCAAACGTACCACCAGCTTAACCTACAACAAGTTCTTTCGATTAAGTCGGAATGTGTACCTCACCATGGCTGGTCTGAGGTCGGGCTAAGTGAAAAGTCTAAACTTATATCTTATTACCTCAAGAATGTATACACTGATTACTCTGACAGTTTTCAGATTTGCTTGATGGTCAAAGGCTAGAGACAGCACTTTGTTTAGCGTACCAGTTGGTTCGGTGTCTAGCCTCGTAGTGGGTTGGGACACTACTAGTCCCAATCCTTAGATGTTCCGAGTTAGGTGCCGTAAATCGATTACATCTGACACTCAAACAATGGCCGTTGGGTCAAAAATAGTAAGCATCAATAACTTCAGTTGGGAGAAGAATATATTTCTTTTGTTGTTTTCTTGTAAATATATGATAATAATTATGTTCTGGGTCATTATTTATGACCATGGAACATAATTATTATCATATATTTACAAGAAAACAACAAAAGTAATATATTCTTCCAACTGAAGTTATTGATATTTTTGACCTGTGCCTACGGCCATTGCTTGAGAGGCAGTAATAATCGATTTACGACACCTCACTCTACGGCCATTGCTTAAGTGGCAGGGCCATTGCTTGAGAGGCAGTAATAATTGATTTACGGCACCTCACTCTACGGCCATTGCCAGTAATAATCGATCTACGGTACCTCACTCGAAACATCTGAGGTTGGGATACGAGGCTAGTGTTGTGCTAGGATAGCACCAAACTAAATGGAACCAACTCAAGCTAATCCACAGGAAATTTTATCAAATGAAAATGCAAGAACAATATATAAAAGACACAAAGATTTTAACGAGGTTCCTCCACAGTCAGTGTAACTGGAGTACGTCCTCGGAGCAGTAGGAGCTCACCCAATAATCCACTATCAACCAAATGGGAGTTTACAAAGTGTTGACAATCTCTCAACCCAAAAGCCCAATACACCCAATACCTCACACACACTAAAGAAACAAATAGAGAAAGAAATATAAAGAATAATTTCTTCTCTATACATATAGCTCAAAGCTATTACAACAACAATTACTTTGGTTGATGATTACCAATCAAATGAAGCAACAACTTCTTCTTCTGTTTTAGGCTCTCTGCAACTCTCCCTTGCTCTCTGCAAAAAGAGCTCTTTCTTCTCTCTTGTTTTCTTCAAAACCGAAAATGAGCTCTCACTCCCTATTTCTTTTTCAAAAGCAACTTATCTCTTTTTTTTTTAACCAACACCCACGGTGGTTGAAGAGAACAAAAACTTTTCCCTTTTTTCCTCCCCAAAACAAGGAAAGGTGTTGTCCACCTTCTTTTGTTTAGCTGAAAGGTCTTTTGGACACTTGTCCACTTGGCCACATACTCCAACAATCTCCACCTTGGCCAAGTTCCGAAAGACGCCATGATAAGCAAAATTGCTTCAGAAAAAACTCCTACTGCTCAATGCATTCTTTATATAGGCAAAATGTGAGCCAAGCTCAAGCAATGAATAAACTTGGCTACTCCAACAACCTTAGTCAACATATCAGCGGGGTTGTCTTTAGTTGGAATCTTCTGGAGAATGATCTCCCCTTCACCAACTACTTCACGAACAAAGTGATAACGCACATCTATGTGCTTGGTCCTCGCATGATGAACCTGATACTTAGCCAAATAAATGGCACTCTGACTATCACAATGCACATTCACCTGCTTCTGATCAACCCCAAAATCTCTAATCAGTCCATGTATCCAAATGGCCTCCTTTATAACTTCAGCAACTGCCATATATTCAGCCTCTGTAGTAGACAATGCAACAGACGACTGCAAAATGGACCTCCAACAAACTGGCCTTTTAGCCATAGTAAACACATAGCCTGTAGTAGACTTCCTTCCATCCAGATCACCTGCATAATCTGAATCAACATAACCAACAACAAAATGACTAATACCAGAGTCATCCCTCTCAAAGCATAAACCAACATCTTGAGTACCATGGAGATACCTCAATATCCACTTAGCTGCTTGCCAGTGCTCTTTACCAGGATTATGCATATATCGACTCACCATGCCAACTGCATGAGCAATATCTGGTCTAGAGCATACCATTGCATACATCAAACTACCAACCAAATTTGCATATGGTATATTTTTCATTTGCAGCTTCTCCTTATCAGCTTTAGGACATTGTAGAGAACTCAATTTAAAATGAGGAGCCAAAGGGGTACTAACCGGTTTAGTTGAATCATGAACTCCAAACTTCCGAATCAACTTCTCAATGTATTGTCTTTGATTCAAACAAACCAGACCCTTCTCTCTGTCTCTAGTGATCTCCATGTCAAGGATCTTCTTTGCTTCACCAAGATCCTTCATCTCGAACTCATTCTTCATTTGATTCTTCAATTTATCAATCTCTTCGACATTATTTGAGGCAATCAACATATCATCAACATATATCAACAAATAAATGAAAGACCCATCTTGCAACTTCTTGAAGTACACACAATGATCATATTGACTTCTAGAATAATTTTGGCCTCTCATAAATTTATCAAACCTCAAATACCATTGTCTTGGAGATTGCTTCAAGCCATAAGGTGATTTCTTCAACTTGCAAAACAAATTCTCTTTTCCTTTCACTTTATACCCATCCGGTTGACACATATAGATCTCTTCATTCAAATCACCATGTAGGAAAACCGTCTTCACATCGAGTTGCACAAGCTCAAGATCATATTGTGCAACAAGAGCTAACATAATGCGAATTGAGGAGTGCTTCACAACTGAAGAAAAAATTTCATTGTAGTCAATGCCTTCCTTTTGTGTATACCCTTTAGCAACTAATCTTGCTTTGAATCTTACATTTCTTTTCTCATCAGCATTTTCTTTCTTGGCATACACCCATTTACAACCAATAGCTTTCTTACCCTTAGGCAATTTAGCTAACTCCCAAGTCTTGTTCTTCAAGAGAGAATTCATCTCATCACCCATGGCATTGCACCACTTCTCCTTTTCCTCACTCTCAATGGCTTCCTCAAAATTGGATGGAATCTCATCAGTGATAATAGGAAGAGCAAAAGCAACATAGTCACTATACCGAGCTGGCTTGGTAATTTGTCTTTTTCCTCTGTTCTTGGCAATTGACTCTTGAGGTGAAACTTGCTCTTTAACTTGAATAAAATCTTCAAGTTCAACTTCTTCAACATCCTCATGGTCTCCCACTTCTTCACTTGTAGTGGCTTCGACATCAGCGGAAATAGGATTTGAAGTACTAGAGGCAACTTTCTCAAGCTCCACCTGTTGGACATCTTTCACATTCTTTTCAGAGTCTCTGAACATATTTTCTTCATCAAATGTCACATCTCTGCTGATTACAAGTTTCTTCATCTCCGGGCACCATAACCTGTAACCTTTGACACCACTACTAAAACCAAGAAAGATAGCCTTTTTGGCTCTAGGATCAAGTTTATTTTCAGTTACATGAAAATAAGCAGGTGAACCAAAAATACGAATATAATCATAATCATTAGAAGGTTTTCCAGTCCATACCTCCATTGGCGTCTTACCCTGAACAGCAGCTGAGGGTAATCGGTTGATGATGTGACATGCATAAGTAACTGCCTCTGCCCAAAACGACTTGCTCAAACCCGACTGAGACAACATGCATCTAACCTTCTCAAGCAAGGTTCGATTCAATCTTTCTGCAACTCCATTTTGTTGTGGAGTTCCCCGGACACTAAAATGTCTCACAATCCCTTCCTCTTTGCAAACTTTAAAGAAAGGGTCGGATGTGTATTCACCACCATTATCCGATCTCAAAATCTTAATCTTTCTCCCAGTCTGGTTCTGAACCATTTTCTTCCAACCCAAGAAAATGTTCAACACCTCACTCTTGTGCTTCATAGTGTAGACCCAAGACCTTCTTGAATAATCATCAACAAAGGTCACGAACCAATGTCTACCACTCAAAGAGGGAGTCTTTGTAGGACCCCAAACATCCGAATGCACATAATCAAGAATGCCATTCGTCTGATGTACAGCAGTACCAAACTTCACTCTAGTTTGCTTCCCCAAGACACAATGCTCACATAAATCAAGCTTACAAGTCGTGGCACCTTTTAGAAAACCTTGTTTCACAAGCCCTTGTAGAGCTTTCTCACCGGCATGGCCTAATCTCATATGCCACAATCTAGTAGTATCAGAATTGGATGTGCCCATATTTTCTGAGACTACAGATGCTTCACCTGTCACAGTGCTTCCTTGCAATAAATACAAATGGCCACATCGAGGAGCTTTCATCACAACAAGTGCACCATAAGTCACCTTCAATGTCTGCCCATCTGAATGAAACCTGAAGCCCTTGGCTTCCAAAGTTCCCAAAGAAATAAGATTTTTCTTCAAATTCGGTACATACCGAACACCTGTCAACTCTTTAACCATGCCATCATGCAACTTCAAACGAACTGTACCAATCCCTTTTGTTGTGCAAGGATTGTCATCTCCCATGAACACAACACCGCCATCAAACTCTTTCAAGCTTGAAAACCAATCCTTGTGAGGAGTCATATGATGAGTACAACCCGTATCCAACACCCACTTAGTAGCACAATCAAATGATGAGGAAGTGGTTAAAGCAAAATCAGGAAAATCTGTTTCAACTTCAGCAACATTAGCTTCAGAACTTTCTTTACCTTTGGTCTTCAATTTAGGACAATCTTTCTTCCAATGGCCCTTATTACGACAAAAGGCACATTCATCCATTTCCAAAGGTTTTCTACCTTTAGAGTTTCCTCTAGGTCAAGACTGTGATTTTTTTCCTACTAGAAGATGATCTTCTCTCCGATGATCTACCTCTAACAAATAAAGCTTCCGAGGTACTATCATGATTTTTATCTCTATGCCTCATTTCATAATTCATCAAGGTATTTGACACATCTTCAAATTTCACAGTTTCTTTACCATGCATAATAGTGGTAACAAAATGCTCATAAGAGTCTGGCAAGGAATTCAACAATATTAAGGCCTTATCTTCATCCTTAATATCCTCATCTAAACTTAACAAGTCGGCAATCAACTTATTAAAAGCATCAAGGTGTCTAATCATTTTTGTACATTCTTTGTATTGGAAGCGGTATAGCTTTTTCTTCAAGTGTAGCCGGTTCTCTGCACTCTTCGTCATATACTTGTCTTTCAATTTTTGCCACAACACACTTGCCAATGTCTCCCGCATCACAAAATACTTCTGAGTTTTTGCAAGGCACAACCGAATTGAAGAGCAAGCCCACAAATTTAATTTCTCCCATTCCGGCTTCGACATAGCTTCCGGCTTTTCTCCCAAAGCGGCAAGTAGATCTTGTTGAGCCAACACATCTTTGACCTCACATTGCCACATCCCAAAGTTGTTTGTGCCATCAAACTTTTCAACTTCGAACTTTGCATTTTGCACCGTAGTTCTTGCAAATCCGGAGCTGCTTCCAAAAGGATTCTCATCTTGCCCGTCTGACATTTTTGGCAATTAGACAATACCCAAGAGCAACCTGTGCTCTGATACCAATTGTTGTGCTAGGATAGCACCAAACTAAATGAAACCAACTCAAGCTAACCCACAGGAAATTTTATCAAATGAAAATGCAAGAACAATATATAAAAGACACAAAGATTTTAACGAGGTTCCTCCACAGTCAGTGTAACTGGAGTACGTCCTCAGAGCAGTAGGAGCTCACCCAATAATCCACTATCAACCAAATGGGAGTTTACAAAGTATTGACAATCTCTCAACCCAAAAGCCCAATACACCCAATAGCTCTCACACACCAAAGAAACAAATAGAGAAAGAAATATAAAGAATAATTTCTTTTCTATACATATAGCTCAAAGCTATTACAACAACAATTACTTTGGTTGATGATTACCAATCAAATGAAGCAACAACTTCTTCTTCTGTTTTAGGCTCTCTGCAACTCTCCCTTGCTCTCTGCAAAAAGAGCTCTTTCTTCTCTCTTGTTTTCTTCAAAACCGAAAATGAGCTCTCACTCCCTATTTCTTTTTCAAAAGCAACTTATCTCTTTTTTTTTTAACCAACACCCACGGGTGTTGAAGAGAACAAAAACTTTTTCCTTTTTTCCTTCCCAAAACAAGGAAAGGTGTTGTCCACCTTCTTTTGTTTAGCCGAAAGGTCTTTTGGACACTTGTCCACTTGGCCACATACTCCAACAGCTAGACACTGAGCCACCAGCACTGGAAAACTGGTACGCTAGACGGGTGGACGGGTGGCCGTCTCTAGCCTCTGACCCTCCTCAAGCAAATATGAAAACTGTCAAGAGTGGAACTCAAAAATCAGTGTATATATATTCTTGAGGTAATAAGTTTAGACTTTTCACTTAACATTTCTTCCCAGCCCGACCTCAGACCAGCCATGGTGAGGTACACATTCCGACTTAATCGAAATCGAAAAAACTTGTTGGGTTAGTTTAGAATCGATGCCCAAGCATATATAGTTTCCCCAAATTATGCCCAAGCATATATAGTTTCCCCAAATTATGGTTCCGTGCTCAGCTACTCCCAATTAGGGAGGAAAAAAGCATAAAAGCTGTTAAGGATTTGATTGCAACCTTTAATTTGGAATTTTCCACCAAGAACAAAATAAGAAATATCCAGAAAGTGCATGGAGGTACAGATATATCCAGAAAGTGCACGGAGGTACAGATGCAGGTTCCACCGCCGTAGGATTTCGCGTCTGGCCTTACCTTGACCTTTCTTTCTCTCTCTGAGATTGCAGATCAATCGCGCTCGATAAGGAATTTTAGGGATTTGATAACCGCATTGTTCGACTTGGAGGCAGAGGTTCTGGTTCCCTTGTATTTATAGGTTTGGCTTCACCGTTCAGTTTAGGTTGGGCTTCACCGATCAGTTCGGGTTGGGCTTGTTTTTTTTTTTTTTTTTTTTTTTAAATTCTCTCAGGATGGTTAGTAGTGTCAATTCCTCACATATATATATATATATATATATATATATATATATTTTTTTTTTTAAAATTCTCTTGTTTACTAGAGTTTTATATAATTTAGAGTTTTGTCAAGGAGAAAACAAGAGTCAATTTCTTGGAAAATCCAATCTGAAATATTGAAGAAATAAATGAGGAATCGATAAATAATTTAGGAGCATGTTTACTTATTTGAAATGAGTATATTTGTTGTTGTTTGCGTACGAAATAATCTACCGTTATGATTTGATATCTGATTATTTAGATAATAGTGTTATTAATTTGAGTTATGCCAGTAGGGAACTTGGACAATAAAGATCAAGCTCAAAGGATGATATTTGATGCAAATAGCATATCCCTAGTAAAAGTATATGAAATTAATTTTTATCGGTATAATGACAGAACAAAGGCCATAATGTTTGTGATATTGAGACGATATATCATGAGACTATTAGTTACAAATATAGTGCTAGTTAGTTTAATAGTATTTTCGGGAGTATATTTTTCTTCATAAATAAGTTTTGCACATTCGTTTACTCCTTTTGCAAGCATTTTTTTTTTTTAGTTTAGATTAAAAAAATTAGTTTAAAAGACATAAATAAATAAAAAACGTAGACTGAACAAATGGTGTTTACGGAAATCACTTCCCTTTGGTCTATTTGAACCATGAGGTTTTAAAACCCGTATCATTTAATATATTTTGTCTATTTGAACGTCTAATCATCCTTTAAACTCACGAGTTATTTTATAATGTGGTCTAAATATGACTTACACGTTAGTCATATAAGAGTCTGAAGTTCACCACGTCCTCAATTTAATAAATAATCAAACAATTCATCTGACCAAACGCACAAACTCATACAACTTCAACCTTAGAGTGCAATATAAAAAAATTAAAAATTCGTAGCCAATTTTTAAAATCACCCCAAATCCAAAGAGTATAAATATAGTCAAGCCAAATTTATAGTTTCAAGATTATAATTTGGAGATTTCACGACTAAAAATTAGCATAATTCTCTTTTAAAACCTAATTTGAAGAAGAGCGACATCATACATCATACAATCGACGTTCATGCCAACCATATATATATATATATATATATAGAGGTTATAATTTTTTTATTCCTTAAAAGAGACTAGGTGGTGGTTTCGCCACAACAGTACACCATTCTAGGGGCCGAAAATACTCAAAAAGACATTTCAGCTTTTATAGGATGCTATTATTAGGACTCCAACTATTTTATTATGCACCGAGAGTGCGCTTACATTCTTTTTGGCACCTCAATGTTAGCTATTCACCATCTGAAGTTACACGTTTCGAGGGTTGGATTGTTTGCCGATTAAAACGGTAGGTGAGCTGGGTTCAAAATATCGTGACAGAGTTCGATCCATCGTCAACATGAATGTTAGAGCATTGCAAAGATCATTTCCTAGTACGAGAGGACAGGGAAGAACGTACACATTGTTAATACATTTAATTACATTGAGACATTATGAGAGATATATAAATATATATCCACACAGTGTCATTATGAGGGAATATCAGTGTAACGAGTATTCAAAGTTGAAACCAACTTTCTCCAAAAGTGGCCCATCACCTACAATGTCCACTTACCATGAATCACGTTGTTTTTAATTTTCTAGCTGCAATTCAGAACCACTTAAAACGATAAGAAGATAAGCCCATCGTTTTCTTCCTTCTTCCTCCTTCTCCTTCCTCCTTCATTCTCTGTTTCTGTCTGTCTGAAGTTAACTCCAAGTTCTTCCCATGGTACCCCTAGTTTCCCTCCACACATCCACAACCCAACCCCTCCTATATACACCAGCCGCCGCCCCATTTATCCAACCCCACCTCTCCCGCACCAAAGCCCATACTCCCCGACGAACCCAATTTCTCATTTCATCGATCTCCCAGAACTCTCATCGATTCACTAGCCAAAACCCCCAACCCCCGCAAGCTCAGCCGCCGAGAACCCAGTTCCCAGGTGGGTTCAAGCGCCCGGAGGTCAGGGTCCCCAATGTCGTGCTCCAATTGGACCCGGACGAAGTCCTTGCCGGCGAGGATGCTTTGGATTTGGTAGACAAGGCGGTATCGAAGTGGGTCGGGGTTCTGGTGCTTAATGGTCGTGATTCAAGCGGCGGCAGGCTCTATGAAGCCGCCTGTAAGCTGAAGTCGGTGATTAGAGACCGCGCCTACTTGTTGATCTCCGAGAGGGTCGATATCGCCGCCGCAGCTAATGCCAGTGGAGTTCTGCTCTCCGATCAAGGTCAGTCTTCATTTTCAGGTCATTTTACTACTTGGGTAATCAGTATTCTGATACATGTGTGTGTGTATATAGATACAGACACATGATATTATATAAAACTTCTTTGCTTGTGTCGTCTCTGATATTAGAAGATGATTGATGTTGACTCATTGTATTTTATTCAAGTTCAGCAAGTTTTAATCTTAATGAATTATACAACCTAAGTGGTTTGATATCAAAACAAGAATAATCTGTTTAAATCTCATTTCTTTACTGAATTTCGTACATTTTCGTACATTTGGTATCGAAAATCCGCGGACTTGGTCAGTGATGCGGTTTTTGGTAACGGAGGTGAATGATGGGTTTGTTTCTTCTTACATAGGTCTTCCTACCATTGTAGCAAGAAGCACAATGATGGCTTCTAAATCCGATTTGGTTGTCCTTCCTTTGGTGGCAAGATATGTGCAAGATATAGATGGTGCCATAAATGCATCCAACTCTGAAGGAGCTGACTTTCTTATATACGATATTGCCGGACAGGAAAATGTTCTTCTGGCACTCAACAGTCTGTTTAAAACTGTAAAGATACCAATATTTGTCACGTTCACTTCTTATAACGCCTTATATAAGGAGGGGCCAGCATTATTGAAATCTGGCGCTAGTGGATTAGTTACGTCTTTGAAAGATTTCCGGCTGCTCGATGATGAGGCTTTGAGCAAATTGTTTGACATTGTGTACATGCTGAATAGTGAAACACAAGATGAAGTTGAAGGCTTAAGTAAGCTTACGTATTTGGATGCCCATGATGGTCCCATCAACAGTACAAGTGTTGCTGGTTTTCTTAAATTGGAGGATAGAGAAAAAAAGTTCATAGAAGCAGAAAGATCTGTGTTGCTTAAAGCAATAAATGTCATCCAGAAAGCTGCTCCACTGGTGATCATTTAATTAAAGAATTTGCTAATTAAACTTAATATTGAGATAATCATAATTTCATTCATTTTTATTCGTATACTTTATGATTAAAAGTGGAATTTTGATTTTGAATGACAGATGGAGGAGGTTTCACTTCTCGTTGATGCGGTTTCTCAAATTGATGAGCCATTTTTACTGGTTATAGTGGTAATTGTGTGCTGAACTTCAACAAATTGTGGTTCCAGGAATATACATTGGTATTAGCTCTATATTTCATGTGAATCTTTCTTTTCTTTATAGAATATAGAATTTAGGTGGCCTTTGATAACAGTTATGCAGTAGTTCGTGAGAATTGCTAATAAAAAAGTTCAGAGATGTGTAAATTTGTAAGCCATTATTGGTTTCAAATATAGACCCGACAAATAGTTTGGTTCTATCATCTATATACCCTTAGCTAACCTTTAGGAATTAACTACACTACGTCTCTTCTGCTATTATATACACCTAGGACAATTTGTTTGGTCACATGAGTGGTCATCTTGCCTTCAATTTGCCAAAAGGCACCAGTTCTTGTTCGGTCTTTGTTTGGATTAATGCTTCCAAACTGACTGTTTTAGAAGGTGCATGACTGTACTACTCATCGAAAATAATCATCACCTTACTTTAGTTATTTGTCATGTTTGAGCTAGAAGAATCATGAGGGGAGTATTGTGTCATTTTCTACAGTTGGCTTTATTCACGAACTCTGTCAGAATGTTTATGGTGGTTATCCTATGACACTTTCTCTCTTTTTGTCAACAGGGTGAATTTAACTCTGGCAAGTCGACTGTTATTAATGCCCTGCTCGGGAATAAATATCTTAAAGACGGGGTTGTTCCTACAACTAATGAGATTACTTTCTTACGGTATACTGAGATGGATGCTGGTGAGGAACAGCGTTGTGAAAGGCCTCCAGATGGTCAATTTATATGCTACCTTCCTGCTCCGATTCTTAAAGAAGTGAGTAGATTTCAAACTCTTATATTCAGTTCAAATAGTACAATCCCTTATTAATAGGTTTTTTTTATATGGTTAGTGTGCCTTTGTTTAATTGAATATCCTACATATCATACGTAAGTAGCCACAGAGAGTCATGATGGTTGGATGCACAAGATAAAAAGTTGTGTGTTGTAGGCAGAACAAAATCTACTGCACAGCTAGTCTATCATCTTCCTAGGATTAGATTAATGCTGCTTTATGATTAAAAATACATTTTGTAGTATGTACTTATTTTATTTTAAATTGGACGCAGATGAACGTTGTTGATACACCTGGAACTAATGTGATTCTCCAAAGGCAACAACGCCTTACTGAGGAATTTGTGCCCCGTGCTGATCTGCTTCTTTTTGTTATCTCTGCTGATCGCCCGTTAACTGAAAGTGAGGTATGATTTGTTTGTTCGTCAAATTGCATGATGTGCTGCTCAATGCATCTATAGACTCAAATTGACAAATAAAGATTTCACGAGCTTCTATGGTTGCATCTCATTCTTTTGTCCAGGCTTCTTTCTTATAAAAAAGATTATTTTATCCGGAATAACAGGATGCTAGTTAAAATATACATCTAGGAAATATCTTTCCCCTCTATTCCAATATGATTGATGACAAGGTTTATGTAAGGATTCTCCGTAGTAGGTAATAGTCCAAAGCTGCAAATAGCTGAGCTATATGGCTAGAATGACATTGATGTGGGTCTTAAAGTCTTTTAACTGATTCTGACTTTGATTAATTATATATTTTAGACTAGTGCAATAGTTTTACCTATTCATTATTATTTTCACTAAAGCTGAATTCAATTTTGTCACTGGTGTTTTCTCCAGGTTGCGTTTCTTCGTTATACTCAGCAATGGAAGAAGAAAGTTGTGTTTGTCTTGAATAAATCTGATATCTACCGCAATGCCCATGAGGTTCTAGCATTTCATGCATATTGAATGTTGATATTACCTTTAGTAATTCTATTGCAGAAAAAAAACATGTTAATATGATGCTTCTATCCGTTTGAGCTTCTCAATTGTCTTCATGTTGCTTTATCTAATTTCATTATTTCTGCAGCTTGAGGAAGCTATGTCATTCATCAAGAAGAATACACAAAAACTTTTGAATACTGAACATGTGACTTTATTTCCTGTGTCTGCGCGCTCTGCTCTTGAAGCAAAACTTTCAGCTTCTATGTTTGGGAAAGATTATGCAGAACTATCGACATCTGATGCTCAGTGGAAAAGTAGTAATTTCTCTGAACTTGAGAATTTCTTGTATGGTTTCTTAGATGGGTCAACAAGCACAGGAATGGAAAGAATGAAAATTAAACTGGAAACACCGGTAGCAATTGCAGAAAAGCTACTTTCTGCTTGTGAAACTCTTGTGACACAGGACTGCCGATATGCCAAGCAGGACTTGGCCTCAATAAAAGATATAGTTGGCAGTGTTAAGAACTATGCAGTTAAGATGGAAAATGAAAGCATCGCTTGGAGAAGAAGAATTTTATCTGTGGTATGTTTTGCACAATTTGATTTAGTGGCAAATTGGTTGTTGAGAGTTGTCCCACATTGGTGAGGGACAAGATTTGCTATGTGCTTATATGATCTTGGGCTACTCCTCATATTGCCAATTGGTTTTATGGTGGAACCTCAATTTCATTACGGTATCAGAGCAAGGTTGTCCACGTGTGAAGCCCAACGGCCACACGCGCTCCACGTCACTCAGTTGTTGTCCACGTGTAGGCTTGAAAATCCACCACACGTGCAGGGGCGTGTTGAGAGTTGTCCCACATTGGTGAGGGACAAGGTTTGCTATGTGCTTATATGATTTTGGGCTACTCTCCATATTGCCAATTGGTTTTATGGTGGAACCTCAATTTCATTATTGGTTATATATTTTCGAACATGAGTTAACGCATTGTGCATGTACATGAAATTGCAGATTGATATTACAAAATCACGTGTTGTTGAACACATAGAAGCTACTCTGCAATTATCAAATCTTGATCTTGTTGCTAACTATGTTTTCAAAGGGGAAAAATCCTCCACGATTGCTACCACCTTGAGGGTTCAAAATGACGTAATGGGTCCTGCATTTTCAGATGTGCAAGTAAGTTAATAGCTTTTTCCCCTATTGCTTTGTCAAGCCCTGCAGTCTAATTTGAATTATGCAAGGATTATGCCTGTATGAGTTCATAAGACAGAATTTCATCTCCTGTTCAGCATAGGAATTAAAAGAATTATATTCTCTAATTATTTTTTCTTCCATTATCTATTGGTTTTATGGGTTTTAATTCTTCTTTTTTTTTTTTTTTTTTTTTTTTTTTTTTTTTTTTTTTTTGTTTGTTTAATTTCAACATCTTGTCATAAAGAAACAACTTGGAGAATATGTGACATGGTTGCAATCAGACAGTGCTTGTGAAGGAAGGATGTATGCAGAAATGTTTGAAAAACGTTGGCCTTCATTTGTCTATCCATACAGTGGGGTGCATTCGGAGAATTCATTGAAGAAAGTAAACGAGCTCAGCTTGAAAGTGATAGAGGGCTTCAGTACCAGTGCTGCTTCCAAATTGTATGATCAAGAAATACGTGAAGTGGTAAGCTCAGTATAGAATATGAACTAAAAGTTGATGTTCTTAACGAAGAACTAGTTATGATTAAGTCAATCTGTTTTGGACATTGTTTTCTTCAACCGCAGTCTCTGGCAACTTTTGGTGGACTTGGAGCGGCTGGTTTATCTGCTTCACTTCTGACGTCTGTGCTGCCCACCACATTAGAAGATCTTCTAGCTCTTGGTCTTGCCTCAGCTGGCGGGTAACATGTATTCTGGAATTTGACTATTCGTGTCTGCCTTCATTTACTTGCAGATATCTTTCAATTCTTGAAGCTTATATGTCAAAGTTTTGCTCAAACATGGCAGAAATCCTTTCCTCTGCGACGTATAATTCATGTGTATTATTTGCTTCTTCTTTGAAATAGGTTACTAGTAATCTCAAAATTTCCATCTCGTCGGCAAGAGATGATAGAGAAGGTGAAAAGGACTGCAGATGCCTTGGCACGTGAAGTTGAAGAGGCCATGCAGAATGATCTTTCTGAAGCTATTGGAAATATGGAAATCTTCGTGAAGAACGTTAGCCAGCCTTACCAAGATACTGCGCAGCAGAGACTAGACAAACTCCTAGAGCTTCAAGATGAAATATCCAATGTTGATAAACAACTTCAAACACTTCGAATCGAAATCCAAAATCTTCACGTATCGTGATCTCCGGTGGGGTTTAGCCGTCCTAGGCAGTTAGGGCTTCTTGTTGTAAAATCGTTGTACGGTTTACGTTTTATCTTTTTCCGTGTGTTAAAATTTCATCCCCTGATTTGGGGTATTTAAGTGTAATATATTGTTAGTTATCAATAAGAAATATTACATGGAAGTTTGAAGTGAAGGGATGTGAATTTTGTTTGACATAAAGCCGATTCCGAGCCAACAAGGTTCCTTACTTTGTGAGTGTTGGGGGGGACATTTATCACATGCAGCCTTATTCTTGCTTTGCAAATAGGTTATTTTCACACCTTGAACCATTCACTTTTCGGTCACAAAGGAGTAATCTTTTCTGTTGCACCAAAACTCGCCCTTGAAATTTGTTTGACATGCTTAGCAAATTTCAAGCTCCAGTAACATTGGGTAAATAGTGAGCTAAAGGAAGAACTGAAAACCCTGTGCTCTCACGTTTTACAATAAATTTATAACCGACAAGAACTGATTCGCACTGACTTTTGTCAAGTTGGTGTTAATGGAGGAGAGTGAACATTTCCTCTTTAATTGGTGGTTAATATTACTCAACTCTTGATTAAAATTCTAAGTACTGATCCATGTCATTAAGTGTGCCCCGAGAATAGTACGATATTCATTGATAACAGTTATTGTACAAGAGGATAGAGTGCATAATATAGCGTTATTAAATTTTGTCGAGGCTTTCAACTTAACCAAGAAAAAAAGTACAACAACCAAGCGTTATCCCACTAAATGTGAATCCTAGAAAACTATCGCCCTCAGTTTTGCGCCTAGTCTTCCATTAACTCCAAGTATTCCTTACCTTCTTTTAAGTTCCACAATTCATACGTATAGAAAACAAGTGCAAGCTACACCTATATGTAAAGCAAATCGAGCAAGACGGTGTGCATCACCATTAGCTTGACCAATATGATTAAACCGTAAAATCATCTGCAATGTTATGTCCTGGCATCGACTACATATCCTCAACCACATGACCAAAAGGGAGAAAGTGGTGTTTCACATCCGATTATTATTTTCACTAACATTTACAGTTGTCAGGACACACGACTGCACTACTAATAAACTTCCTTATAAATGACAATTATGATCGAAGGACTACAATTAAACATTTGGAAAGTTAAGTTTGAAGCCCAATGATGATATCTAGTTATCTACATATACCGTCCATAAAGTTGTTTGGTTGTGGGATCAAATGCCACTAGTTTTTATAGCTTATGTCTGCTAATTTAGTGCAATAATTAGTAGGCAGCCATTTACCTTGAGGACATGTTGCAGGATTCAAGTACCCTATATTTATTTTTTGTCTAAGTGAAAATTATATATGTATAAAAATGGCGATTCCAAGAGAATAAAGCTTTCCATTTTATGAGAGTAGAACGTCTAACATGCGCAACTTTATTTGTTTTGTAAAGAGACGGTTTCTACAACTCAAATATGTAATCTTCTAGTCACAAAAGAGCAACATTTTTGTTGTGCTAAGACTCGCCCTCTTGCATGAAACCATGAAACTATACACGCATGGTTTAAATTAATGGAAGAAAAAGTTGTCGCTAACATGGTCAAAAGTGTGAAGGAGTGCGCTTTGTTAACATATTTGTAGAAACCATTAATTCGATTCCATCATCTTTCTTGGTAAAGATCATAAAGTTGAGATGACCAATTTATAAAATATTAGGATTACGAAAGAAAAAGAGTATGCACAACTAGAATTGGTTATGAAATTTTTAATTGAAAATAAAATTTGGTTGCACTAAACCTACAAGTCATATATAACATTGTCAAAAGCTCTTTTATTGTCTATTTCGTGCTCTTTTAGCTTTTATTTTTAATAAAATTTTAAAACCAAATTTTGTTTTTGCATATTTTTCGTGGAAGAAGGTAGAAAGGGTGAGATAAATTATTGAGAAATGCTAAGGGGACTCTTTTAAAAGTGATACTTTTTATGGATTCTCTGTCATCTAACCGTTTACTTCAATTTTGGTGTCAACATTATAAAACATTATACAAAAAAAATAAAATGGCAGAGAATTTATGGAGAATTTAACCTCTAAATTATTATTAAACCGAACTTTAAGGATTTTAACCAGAGAAGAGACTAGGTGAAACAAAGAGACCCATTTTATTGGTTACAAAATTTCAAAGGTCTATTTTCTTCTGGTTGGCCATTGTAAAACAAAATCAGAGATACGTAAAAGATTTTTAAAAGCAAAGTCAATGGCTAGGGCTCGAACATGTACAAGAGCAAAATATTCTTGTCAGCCTAATGCTAGCTAACTGATAGGAGCATATTTATGCTATTTAGTTGTGTTGTTTCCTTACACTTAGTGAGTTAATTACTATGTATTTCAGTCTTTTAAAGTATTTTCGTGTGTTTTTAGGTCCTAATGGCAAAAGGAGCAAGAAAGTGCATTTTGAGGCTATTTGGAGCATTTTTAGGCATGGAATGGATAGCTTAATCATGGAGCAAAGAGGATGGACGAAATTGAAGACTAGAAGAGCTAGGAAAGGCTACAAATCTGGTGGAAGAAGTTCTATTCCAATGAAGATAAGGAAGAAGCAAGAAACAAGGAATCTTATCCAAACCTTATCTTATCCAAACCTTATCTTATCCAACCTTATCCATACCTTATCTTATCCTATCTCTAACATTATCCTATCCTATCCTATCCAAATCAGATTGGGACCTAAACCTAGCTACTTAGGGAGAATCAATTACACATTTAGGCACATAATTCAGTTTCTAGAAGCCTTATCCACTAAATTGCCGCAAGAACTCCATTCCTTGTAGGTTTAGGAATTGCAATCCTTTTCCTACACTAATATCATGTTTCCTTGGCCCTTTAGGTTTAGGAATCTGCCTAAACCTTCCCTTCTAGAAACCTTATCTCAGCCCTATGCATGTGCCGCACCAAAGACCTTCTAGAATCCCTAAATCCTAGCCGAATTCCCTATTTCCAATTCCCTTTGGTTTCTGCCTTAAGATACCCCTTTTTCAATAGGATTAGGCAATCCTTTTCCTACACTAAGTGTGCCAAACTAGCCTATATAAACAGCCTTGCCGTGCCATTTAATCACAACCACCCCTTCACACAACATTCATACATTCCTTCAGAAAACACCCTTTGCCGTGACCTTGCATCCACCCATCCATCATTCCCCTACTTCCATACATCCATCCCAACCTCCATACACCACCATAATCCCTTGCCGCACCACCATACACACCTAAACCCATCCAAAACCCAGAAAATCATCCACAAACTCACCCTAGACCCTTGTGCCGTGATCTAGCAAGGAGGAGAAGAAGGAAGACCAAGCCTTGGGCGTTTGTACATTCAAGTGGAGTGTTGGACGTGTCTAGGTGTAATCTATCTTTTATTTTCAATGTTTAAATCTATATTGCTTTGTTTTGTCATGAACATGAGAGGCTAAACTCGTTTTAGCCTAGGGATGCTTTGAAACCATGATTACGTTTATAATATGAGTTGATAAATTCCAGTTGTGATTTCATAAATTGTGAATGCAATTTACTTAACCGTTTGATGGATAACTTATTCTTGTATGTTTATTAGGGAGGCCTACTTAATTTGCATGCTTGAATTTGGTGCTAGAATATAAGGGTGTTTCACATAATCGTCACAAACTTATATTCACAAGTAGTTAAGGTTGTTTTCACAATCATGTTAAGTAAATTCCTAGCATGCGTATCATGATGTCATAGTTACAAGTGCTTTGTCAATACTTATGATTTCCATTGAACGTAATGATCTTTAACCGTATCTCTATTATGATGTCATGTAGGGGACGTTTTGAGGAATGCTTTGGGTTGTCGTATGATGTCATCCAATCCACTAACTTAAGGGAAATCTGAGGGTTAATTAGTGATGTCACGGTTAATCTGGGGTGTTGAGGTTCATGGTTTATCGGAAAAGCAACTGGAAATCAATTTATGTTAGAAAGTATCATGTGTGGAGAAGTATCCCTTGGCTATCCCATCATCCATTAGTTTTTCTAAAATTCGTCCAAAATCTGTTTTAAAGTTTTAAGTTACTTGTTTTCTTTTAAATTCGTCCAAAATCAAAACCCCCTTTCTTATTTGTTCCAAATCTGTCCAAAAGAGTCTCTTTGAGTCTTTAGAGTCAAAACCAAGTGTATTTTCGTCCAAATTAAGTCCTAGAGTCTAAATTGAGTCTTTTGGTTGTTTTAAGTTGTTTTGAGTCTTTTAAAGTTGTTTTGAGTCATACAAGTTAGTAAGAGTGTTTTGAGTTTATTTAAAGTGTTTTAAAGCTTATTTTAACTTCTTTGAGTCAATTTTTATTAGGTTAGCAATCCCTCCTAATCCCCGGCCTAGAACGATCCCTACTTATATCTATACTACAATTGTCAAAAAGAGGGTTTAATTTGTGTGCTTATATAATTCGCATCAAATTTTTGGCGCCGTTGCCGGGGATTAGCAATTTTGCTAATCCCCCGTTGTTTCTTTTTGTTTCTTTTTATTTTCGTTTTGTTTTAGCTACTGACCTAATTTCTTTTCTTGTTTATAGGTACTAGTTTATGACTCGTAGTTCTCAAACCATTAGTGCAAACATCTTGGATTTCGACGACGATTTTGAGCGCACTTTGAGGAAGAAGAAGAAGAACCCAGAATCTAGTACGTCTCCCAACCTTGAGGAGGAGGAAGAGCCAACGCCAAGGGAGGAAACCATGGCAGTGGACAACCGTACAATCAAGGAGCTTTCGGCTTCGGGAATGGCCAATGCCGCACCCTTGTGCATCCAATACCCAAGGGCGGCTCAAGACAAGACCGACGAATTTGAATTGAAGTCAAGCTTGTTGCACCACATTCCAAAATTCCATGGATTATCCATGGAGGATCCTAACAAGCATTTGAAGGAGTTCGAGGTAGTATGTTCAAGCATGACTCCAGTTAACGTTGATGGTAGTATTTTGATGATGAAGGCTTTCCCGTTCTCACTATTGGAGAAGGCCAAAGATTGGTTATACGAGTTAGCACCCGGAACGGTCACTTCTTGGGAGAGCATGAAAAGGGCGTTTCTTGAAAAGTTCTTTCCTACTTCAAGAGTCATTCTCTTGCGAAAGAAGATTAGCGGAATTCAACAAAGTCAAGGGGAGTCTTTTCCAACATACTACGAGCGTTTTAAAACCATCGTTGCATCATGTCCTCAACATCAAATGAAGGAGGAGCTTCTACTTCAATACTTCTATGAAGGTCTTCTTCCCATTGAAAGGCAAATGCTTGATGCTTCGGCGGGAGGAGCGTTGGTGGATAAAACCCCTATGGCAGCCAAGAACCTTATTGCAAACCGGGCTCTCAATGCACAACAATACGAAGGAATTGGGCAAAGGGACCCCCCACGGCAACAAGTGAATGAGGTAAGTTCTCAATCCGACATTCAAACTCAATTAGCTAATCTTACTTCTCTTGTGTCTCAGATGGCCGAAGGAATGAAGATCCAAAATCCAATTGTATGCGGCGTATGTTCTATTCAAGGTCATCCTTCGGACAAGTGCCCTCAATTGATTGAGAATGGAGGATGGGAGAGTGCAAATGCCATTGGCTTTCCAAGCCAAAATCAGCCAAGGAATGATCCATATTCCAATACATACAATCCGGGTTGGAGAGACCATCCAAATTTCAAGTGGAGGGAGCCTCAACAACCTTACCAACAAGGAGGCTTTAGGCAGCAACCCCCGGGGTTTTATACCAAAACCCACGGCCAAGACCAAAACCAACCCCAATCCGCCCAAAACCATCAAGGTACATCTTTAGATAATGCTACAATTCTTAAGTTACTTACTGGTTTGTCTCAGGGGCAAGAAAATCAAAACAAGGCAATGCAAAGCCAAGACAAAAGGGTGGACCATTTAGAAAAGCAAATAGGGCAGATTGCGGAGTTTGTGGGACAATTCCGAGACCAAGGCAAGCTTCCAAGTTCAACCATTGTCAATCCAAAGGGAGGGTTCGAATCTGCCAAAGCAATTACTTTGAGGAGTGGAAAAGAAGTTGGCACTACATCCACACCACCCAAAACAAGTCCTAATGATGAAGAGATGTTGCAACATGAAGAGGAGGCTGCAAACAAGCCCACGGCAAGGACACAACATCCATTGCCGCAAGCATCTAAGGACACTACTTCATCCAATACATCCCATTCGGCCACCAAAGGTAAGTTAGGTTCAAATTTGATTAATTCTAACCCCGTTCCACCCAATGTTCATTTTCCTCACAGATTTTTGCAAACAAAGAAGGAGGAGCATGAGAAGGACATTCTTGAGACATTTAGGAAAGTTCAAGTCAATATTCCACTCCTAGATGCCATAAAGCAAGTGCCCAAATACGCTAAGTTCTTGAAGGAATTGTGCACTACAAGGAAGAGGCCGTCACATAAAGAGGTAGTAAGGGTAAGTGAGAATGTTTCCGCTGTTTTACAAAGAAAATTACCACCAAAGTGCAAAGATCCAGGTAGCTTTACAATCCCTTGTATTATTGGTCAAACTAAGTTCGAACATGCTATGTTAGACTTAGGAGCTTCAATTAACGTCATGCCATACTCTATTTATGCTTCAATGAACCTTGGTGAATTGAAAAATGATGGTGTGATTATTCAATTAGCCGATAGATCTAATGCCTATCCAAAGGGAGTTTTGGAAGATGTTTTGGTGCAGGTGAACAATTTGATCTTCCCGGCGGATTTCTATGTCCTTGAAATGGAGGAAACCACCCATGCTCCATCCTTGCCAATTCTTCTTGGGAGGCCATTCATGAAGACGGCACGAACTAAGATAGACGTGTTTAAAGGCACTTTAACAATGGAATTCGATGGGGAAGTGATTGATTTTAATATTTCTGAAACTATGAGATTTCCTAATGATGATCACTCATGTTTCTCTATTGATATTCTTGATTCTTTGGCGCAGGCACACCTTGATCAATTGCATGGCGATACACTTGAAACGGTCTTTACAAATGGCATAGAATTGAAGGATCACATGGCTGCCACCATAGCAACCCACGGCACACAAGTGAACACCCATGCCGTGGCCTTAGATGAAGATATAATTGAGACCGTGGCATCCCTAGAATCATTGCCACGGCTCCAAGGTAAGTCCCCTAGTCCAATTTCAATTCCAATTTCGACTAATAAGTTGCTTCCTTCTATAGAACAACCACCTACACTTGAGCTCAAACCATTGCCAAATCACTTGAAGTATGTGTTTTTGGGCGAGCAAGACACATTGCCCGTCATTATAGCTTCATCACTCACGGCACAAGAGGAGGAGAAATTGGTGAGGGTTCTAAAAGAGCACAAGACGGCCATTGGGTGGACTTTGGCCGATATCAAGGGTATTAGTCCTACCACGTGCATGCATCGAATTCTCATGGAAGAAGGCGCCAAACCATCAAGGGAAGCCCAACGTCGACTCAACCCACCAATGATGGAAGTAGTGAAGAAGGAAATCATCAAATTGCTTGATTGTGGCGTCATCTATCCCATCTCGGATAGTTGTTGGGTTTCACCGGTCCAAGTGGTTCCCAAGAAGTCCGGAGTCACGGTGGTGAAGAATGAAGAAGATGAACTTGTGCCTACACGTATTCAAACCGGTTGGAGGGTGTGCATTGACTATAGGAAGCTAAATGCCGCAACAAGGAAAGATCACTTCCCTTTGCCATTCATTGATCAAATGCTTGAAAGGTTAGCCGGTCATTCTTTTTATTGCTTTCTTGATGGTTATTCGGGATATAATCAAATTGTCATAGCGCCGGATGATCAAGAAAAGACCACCTTTACTTGTCCATTTGGTACTTTTGCATATCGTCGTATGCCATTTGGCTTATGCAATGCACCGGCCACTTTCCAACGATGCATGGTAAGTATATTCTCCGATTATGTTGAAAAGATAATTGAAGTATTTATGGACGATTTTAGTGTCTTTGGGGACTCATTTGATGATTGCTTGCATAATCTTACTTTAATCTTGCAAAGATGCATGGAAACTAACCTTGTTTTGAATTGGGAAAAATGTCATTTTATGGTTAAACAAGGCATAGTTTTGGGCCATATCATCTCTGAAAAAGGAATTGAAGTTGATAAGTCTAAAATAGATCTTGTACGCTACTTACCCTCTCCTACTTCGGTTAGAGAGGTTCGTTCTTTTCTTGGCCATGCAGGATTCTATAGGCGATTTATCAAGGATTTCTCCAAGATTGCACAACCCCTATGCCGTCTCCTACAAAAAGAAGTGGCGTTTGAGTTCAACGAGGAGTGTGAGAAGGCATTCAAGCTTCTCAAGGACAAGCTTACCACGGCACCTATCATCCTTCCACCTGATTGGACATTGCCTTTTGAGCTCATGTGTGATGCATCCGATTATGCAATAGGGGCTGTTTTGGGTCAAAGGAAGAACAAGCATTCCCACGCCATCTACTATGCTTCTAGGACCTTGAACGATGCTCAATTAAACTATTCTACCACTGAAAAAGAACTTCTTGCCGTTGTATTTGCTTTAGATAAGCTTCGTTCATATTTACTTGGCACTAAAGTGATTGTATTTTCTGACCATGCAGCTCTTAGGTACTTATTCACTAAAAAGGAGGCCAAACCACGGCTCATTAGATGGATGCTTCTTCTCCAGGAGTTTGATATTGAAATTCGAGACAAGAAAGGGAGTGAGAACGTAGTTGCTGACCATTTAAGTCGTTTGATGTGCAATGAGGACTCCTTACCCATCCAAGAGACTTTCCCCGATGAACAATTGCTGTCCATTAAGGTATGTGAACCTTGGTATGCCGATTTGGTCAATTTTTTGGTGTCAAAACGTGTTCCAAGTACCCTAGCAAGGCACCAACGTGATAAGTTAAAGAAAGAGGCACGGTTTTATGTATGGGATGACCCATATTTGTGGAAGTTTTGTGCAGATCAGATTGTGCGTCGTTGTGTGCATGATTGTGAGTTTAATTCGATTCTAACATTTTGTCATACTTATGCTTGTGGTGGACACTTTGGCACACAACGCACTGCCCTTAAAGTGTTAGAATGTGGTTTTTATTGGCCAACAATCTTTAAAGATGCTAGAACATTTTGTTTAACTTGTGATCGTTGCCAACGAATGGGAAATATAGGTGCAAGGGACCAAATGCCGCAAACACCTATCTTTAACGTTGAAATTTTTGATGTTTGGGGCATTGATTTCATGGGTCCTTTCCCATCTTCGTTTGGCTTTACTTATATTTTGCTTGCGGTCGATTATGTCTCAAAATGGGTGGAAGCCAAAGCCACCCGTACTAATGATTCTAGAGTTGTTGCAGATTTTATAAAGACTAACATTTTTGCTAGATTTGGGATGCCTCGAGTGCTTATTAGTGATGGAGGCTCTCACTTTTGTAATCGTACCATTGAAGCACTACTCAAGAAGTATCAAGTCACACATAAGGTCTCAACACCTTACCATCCCCAAACCAATGGCCAAGCCGAGGTGTCCAATAGAGAAATCAAGCAAATCTTGGAGAAGACCGTTGGACCAACAAGAAAAGATTGGAGTGTGCGTTTGGAGGATGCATTATGGGCCTATAGGACGGCATACAAGACACCAATAGGCATGTCCCCTTTTCGGCTAGTGTATGGCAAGCCATGTCATCTCCCCGTGGAGTTGGAGCACAAGGCTCATTGGGCGATCAAGACATTCAATATGGACATAGATGTGGCTGGAATGCATAGGAAGTTGCAATTGAATGAACTTGAGGAACTTAGGCGTGAAGCATATGAGAATGCGTGCATTTACAAGGAAAAGACCAAAGCTTTTCATGACAAGATGATCCGAAGCAAAACATTCTCCATAGGGCAAAAAGTTTTACTTTTTAATTCCCGCCTTCGTTTATTCCCTGGTAAGCTACGTTCTAAATGGATTGGACCTTTTGTTGTTACTAATGTTTTTTCACATGGCGCAGTTCAAATCCAAAGCTTGAGGAATGGCCAAGAATTCAAGGTGAACGGGCATCGTTTGAAGCCCTATTATGCAAATGTTGAAGGGCAAGTTGTGGAGGATATCACACTCCATGCCGTGGGCTCCAAGTGAGAATATGAAGATGGCTCGTCCGGCTGCACGACGTTAAAGAAAGCGCTTCTTGGGAGGCAACCCATGCATTCAACGAGAGAGGATGTGGGCAATTCACCAATTCAAGCTACAAAATCAGATTTGCGTTCCTCAATCTCTATCTCTTTATTATTTTTATTTTGTCATGTTAGTTTGTTTATATTGTTTGTGTGGATGTGAGTCTTTGTGTGAAACATTGAGGACAATGTTTGATTTAAGTGTGGGGGGGTAAACAAAGTGTTTTTCATGCAAATTCGTGGGATTTTATCACCCATCATTTCTAAAGTTGTTTCACACTGTTTTTAAGTGTTTTTAGAGTGTTTTGAAGTGTTTTTATGTCTTTTGGTCAGAAAATCCGAAAATTTACAAAAAAGTTACAAAATAGTTTTGAAAAACCCAAAAAGAGTTGTTTTTAAGTTGTTTTTGTGTGTTTGTTTGTGTCTTAGGTCACTTTCCAACACAATGATGAGGATTTGGTTTTTAATTGCATGACTATTAAAGAATGTTGTAAACATGGCTGGAAGTTGATTTATGCTTTGGTTTATGCTTGGTTATGGTTATAATTTATGAATTCACATGTAATTACAAAGATAAAATCAGTTTTTGTAACATGCTTGAAGGAAGAAACTCAAACTAACGCTACATCCTTGAGAGACTTGAGCCTATAACGTTCTTTGGAGAGTATAATCTGTGATTTCTTGTTTTCTAAAGTCGTTGCATGATCTCATCATTCTTTGCTTGGTTGCTATTTAGAATGCATTTCATTATAGTTCCAAATACTAGAACTCATGCCCATTTCATTCAAAGCATGATATTGATTGCATAACATACAATAAGATGAAGTTGTTAGTCAAGCCAGAGCCAAAAAGCCTATCCCTTTTCATATGTATTGTAGGATTAACCCTCTTGAGCCTTTTCAAAGCCTATTTTCTTTGTTAGCCACATTATCCTCACCTAGCCTAGATTAGGACTTTCCATACCTTTGTTCTTAAAAGGATAGTAAAGCACGACTTAGGGTGAACTCCTTTGGTCAATATATGGCGGAAAACGAGTGTGGGGGAAGATGATAGGGCACGAAAAAGAAAAAAAAAAAAAAAAAAAAAAAAGAAAAGAAGAGAAATTCGTGGAAAAATCAAAAGAAAATAGAAAAGTGTTGAAAAGAAAGAAAAAGAGTTGAAAAAGAAGTGAGAATGAACTCACAAGTGTTGGTTGTTGAAGGAAGGGTCCAAAAGAGTGAAATTGACCCTAAATGTTGCATGAATCTTCCCTTGTGTGTACAAATTGATTTCGGCCATTTGAAGTGAGTTTACGTGTCAAATTCATTACTTTGCTTACTATTGCTTTAAGAACGTTTGTTTATCCTTACCCTTCTTTGTTAGCCAATACCTTAGCCCCGTTACAACCCTCAACTTCTATCTTGATGTTATGTGTTCAATATGTGGAGTTTGAATTTGGTATGAGCATATGGAATCACTGGTTCTCGTTCTAAGTAGTAGCATTCCATTCATGAGATCATATTCATGTCATTGTCGTAAATCCAGAAAATGCTTTCTTTGATATAACATATGTGAGTGTTAGTCTTCATATTTACATCAATCTTCTCACATATACCTAGTGTAGGGTGTGAAGTTAGAAAATCTGTGTGAAAATAGAGTGCATTCTAAGTGAGGAATTGAGGGAATTCTCTAAGGCATGTTACTACATTCAAAACATTGTTTTAATTGATTGTATGTGAACTAATAAGTAGTAACTATGATTAAGTGTTTGTGAAGTGTAAAGAAAGCTAAAAACCGTGGGGATGATGTTCTCTAATGTGTCATGTTCGTTGGAAATCCCTGAGATACATGTTGGAAGGATTAGAATGTGTTTTATTTTGTTTTTGATTTATTTCGTTTTGCTCGAGGACTAGCAAAAGCTAAGTGTGGGGGAATTTGATAGGAGCATATTTATGCTATTTAGTTGTGTTGTTTCCTTACACTTAGTGAGTTAATTACTATGTATTTCAGTCTTTTAAAGTATTTTCGTGTGTTTTTAGGTCCTAATGGCAAAAGGAGCAAGAAAGTGCATTTTGAGGCTATTTGGAGCATTTTTAGGCATGGAATGGATAGCTTAATCATGGAGCAAAGAGGATGGACGAAATTGAAGACTAGAAGAGCTAGGAAAGGCTACAAATCTGGTGGAAGAAGTTCTATTCCAATGAAGATAAGGAAGAAGCAAGAAACAAGGAATCTTATCCAAACCTTATCTTATCCAAACCTTATCTTATCCAACCTTATCCATACCTTATCTTATCCTATCTCTAACATTATCCTATCCTATCCTATCCAAATCAGATTGGGACCTAAACCTAGCTACTTAGGGAGAATCAATTACACATTTAGGCACATAATTCAGTTTCTAGAAGCCTTATCCACTAAATTGCCGCAAGAACTCCATTCCTTGTAGGTTTAGGAATTGCAATCCTTTTCCTACACTAATATCATGTTTCCTTGGCCCTTTAGGTTTAGGAATCTGCCTAAACCTTCCCTTCTAGAAACCTTATCTCAGCCCTATGCATGTGCCGCACCAAAGACCTTCTAGAATCCCTAAATCCTAGCCGAATTCCCTATTTCCAATTCCCTTTGGTTTCTGCCTTAAGATACCCCTTTTTCAATAGGATTAGGCAATCCTTTTCCTACACTAAGTGTGCCAAACTAGCCTATATAAACAGCCTTGCCGTGCCATTTAATCACAACCACCCCTTCACACAACATTCATACATTCCTTCAGAAAACACCCTTTGCCGTGACCTTGCATCCACCCATCCATCATTCCCCTACTTCCATACATCCATCCCAACCTCCATACACCACCATAATCCCTTGCCGCACCACCATACACACCTAAACCCATCCAAAACCCAGAAAATCATCCACAAACTCACCCTAGACCCTTGTGCCGTGATCTAGCAAGGAGGAGAAGAAGGAAGACCAAGCCTTGGGCGTTTGTACATTCAAGTGGAGTGTTGGACGTGTCTAGGTGTAATCTATCTTTTATTTTCAATGTTTAAATCTATATTGCTTTGTTTTGTCATGAACATGAGAGGCTAAACTCGTTTTAGCCTAGGGATGCTTTGAAACCATGATTACGTTTATAATATGAGTTGATAAATTCCAGTTGTGATTTCATAAATTGTGAATGCAATTTACTTAACCGTTTGATGGATAACTTATTCTTGTATGTTTATTAGGGAGGCCTACTTAATTTGCATGCTTGAATTTGGTGCTAGAATATAAGGGTGTTTCACATAATCGTCACAAACTTATATTCACAAGTAGTTAAGGTTGTTTTCACAATCATGTTAAGTAAATTCCTAGCATGCGTATCATGATGTCATAGTTACAAGTGCTTTGTCAATACTTATGATTTCCATTGAACGTAATGATCTTTAACCGTATCTCTATTATGATGTCATGTAGGGGACGTTTTGAGGAATGCTTTGGGTTGTCGTATGATGTCATCCAATCCACTAACTTAAGGGAAATCTGAGGGTTAATTAGTGATGTCACGGTTAATCTGGGGTGTTGAGGTTCATGGTTTATCGGAAAAGCAACTGGAAATCAATTTATGTTAGAAAGTATCATGTGTGGAGAAGTATCCCTTGGCTATCCCATCATCCATTAGTTTTTCTAAAATTCGTCCAAAATCTGTTTTAAAGTTTTAAGTTACTTGTTTTCTTTTAAATTCGTCCAAAATCAAAACCCCCTTTCTTATTTGTTCCAAATCTGTCCAAAAGAGTCTCTTTGAGTCTTTAGAGTCAAAACCAAGTGTATTTTCGTCCAAATTAAGTCCTAGAGTCTAAATTGAGTCTTTTGGTTGTTTTAAGTTGTTTTGAGTCTTTTAAAGTTGTTTTGAGTCATACAAGTTAGTAAGAGTGTTTTGAGTTTATTTAAAGTGTTTTAAAGCTTATTTTAACTTCTTTGAGTCAATTTTTATTAGGTTAGCAATCCCTCCTAATCCCCGGCCTAGAACGATCCCTACTTATATCTATACTACAATTGTCAAAAAGAGGGTTTAATTTGTGTGCTTATATAATTCGCATCAAATATAATTCGCATCACTAACCACATTGCATGGTGAATCTTAAACCACTATTAAGAAAGTTTGACCCAATTTCTAATCATTTAGTATGAAAATTAGTTGGTTGATCAATTTTATTTACTTTGGGACATTTTTTTTTCACACATTTATTAGGTCCAATTCGTAATTTAGTTTAACAATTTGAATCGTTTATCTTTTAAGTCTTTCATTGAAAATCATATACTTAAGAGTGTTGTAATTAAGTTTAGAATCTTATTGTATTTCTATATTTATTGTATATCAGGAAAGAACTCTTTTCACAACACAAGGACGACATGTAAATGACAAAGTTAACCTCACACATGAGGCTCGCATGCATGATATTAACTAAAAGTTAACAAAACTTTTATTTTTGGGCATAATTCATAACGGACTTCACCATAAAGGTATTAATCCTAATTTTTTTACTACTTTCCGATGACCCTATCCCACGTGGCCAAATATCCAACTTGGCCCTTGTCAATATATTAATCTGATCACAGGTTTTTTTTTTTCGCATCTTTATTTACTAATCTCTCTTTTGTTTCAATAATGGATTCCATTATTATAAGTATTGGTTAAAATTACCAAAGTTGAGTAAGATGCTTTTGGTCCACACCATAAGGAATACACTATATTTCTGTTCCAAAGGAAATATAAAAAATAGTAATGACAGTTTTCTAGACACCCTAATTTACAAAGAGGGTGTCTGAAACTCGGATGCTAAAAGGCAAGCACACTATTCATATCAAATGGCCCAACTCTTAAATTGTGTTTGTCCTTCAACACATAATTCTATGTTTTAATTTGGTTAATAGCGTTATTGTGTAAGGAGCAAGTTCTCACATTTAGAATGCCTGGGTCTCTAAATCTTGCTTTCCTATTTGATTCCATGAACTATATATAGGGAGGGGAACCAAAACTAATCACTAATCATCTTCTCCTAATTAAGGTGATATACGGAGAAACCCCGTGCAAAATCAAATTATTCATGTTAGCCAAGATTCGAAGACGAGCATTTTCGAGCATCAAAACATGCCTGCAGTGTACCTATCTGTTAAATTATGAGCTACCTAGATGTATGTTCTCAAAAGATGGTGTAACATGACCTAAATAGTAAACAAACAAAAAAAATTCATGCAAATAAAAATGGAAAAATGCTTGCCTACTCAAAGATGAGTAGGAATTCCTACTCAAAATTCTCCGTGTTTGAATCACAGAGTTTCGTGCTTATGATCAGAATCATTCATCTTATGAATCACTCTGTAAAGAACACCTTTACAAAAATGAATTAAAACTATAGTTGTTTAGTCAATCTATTGTAGTAAATACATATGTAGAAGGTTTGTAATGATTTTATCAGTTCCGTTTATCTATTTTTATACAGTTCAATGACTAAACAACTTTATATTTGATTGATTTTTTGCAGAGGTGATTTTTATAGAGTGATTTATAATATGAATAGTTCTACTCCTAAATACGAAGTTCTATGAATTGACAACGAACAATTTTGAGTTGAACTCCTACTCATCCTTCGAGTAGCTAAATATTATTCATAAAAATGTGTAATTTTTAGAGTTAAAGCTCCAATAATGCACATCTATAACTATTGGATCTTCCCAGACAATTATAAGCCCTGAGAACTGGCAATAAAAACAATATGAAATTCACGTATGCAAATTGTCAGGTTTATATAACTTCTGATTTCCAATTCCACAAATTACAGTAAATTCTGATCCAATTTTTTTTTAAAATAATTTGGATTTTATTGAGTACGATGACAGATAAGGAAGGAATTATACTTATCTAATATTAGGAAAGCATGGGACGGTCTGGGATTTTTGTTATCGGAACCAGTTTAGGCAAAGCATTCATCTTGCTGCTCAGTGCCCTAGTCTTTTTCTGATGGGAAAAATATAGTAATTTATAGTATTGCAGTACTATTTTTCTTTGATTTCGAAACTAGTCGCAGTTCCTTGAATTACAGAGGCATTGATTCTTGAAATTAATGCATGATTCAGGCCACACAATATAAAGCAGATTAGAGTTTTAAGGACGAATAGTGATTTTCACGCCTTCATGTTCTTCCCATGCACACTCTTTTTAATTTTTTTTTAGCGTTTCAATTCAATAATTAAATGAGGATCAATTGATAAAAAAATAAGTGCAAAATGATAAAACGAGAATGAGAAAATCAACGACCCAGCTGAGAGCCAAACCATACTCCACTTCGCGTCAGCTGGGTACAAGTGGGCTAGATCAACTTTAATTGAAATAAAACCCTTTATTTAGCTGTAAATTTCATGACTAAAAATGGTTCGGGGGTCTTTTCTTGTTCCGTTATGTAGCAATGCATGTTGGCTCGGTAATTTGCTTTAATTAAGCAAACTCGCTCTGGGGTTATTGCCTGCAGGGATGTGTTAATGCAAGATTTGGTGCATGAACCACAATATTTCCTTTCAACCAGGGTTTTTTTTTTTTTTTTTTTTTTTTTTTGACAAACAATATGATATTTTTACAAGAAGTAACTAGTCCACAAGTTGTGCCCATGCATCACAATAGAACTACCTATAGCACAGTATCGATCTCATTACAAAAACAGTATCATCATTGCATCATTAAGATCAGTTGAACATGAGACTTCCTCTATTCAGATAACTAGGTTAAAAGCCTAATAGGTTATTAGGTTTATGACTCAATTTCAAATGCTCGGGAAGTTTCATTGGTGTTAATTTTGCCTAACAAGTATGAACATATGTGGCTATGTGAGTTAACAAAGGATCACGTGTAATCTTAAAATCAAAATACCAAGTGTTTGTATCAATTAAACCGAAACAAAAAAATTTGTTGTTTAAAGCACACAAACATGTCCGTACATGTTTGGAATTTACCTAACCAAAGAAGATTTTAGCAAAATAGGGGGGATGAAGCGCAGATCAAGTTGCTTTCTTTTGTTCCAAAGAGTAAAATAGCTACAATTTTGGAATTTTGAGTGCACAATAAGCTTCATGATTAGGGGTAAACTCTTGCCTTAGAAGAAAGCAAAGTCAGGTTTAAATTTAATTAAGTGTCCACCATGGGTTCTTCTCAGAATCTCAATTGGTCGGTCATTTTATATGTTTTATGCTGACTGCAAACTTTTTGTATGGAAGTTGAAGCAATCAGTTAGTTGAAAATGAGTCCGGCATTTGTGGAGAAATTTTTCAGTCTGCACAGAACACAGGTGACACATCATATGTCATTACTCAATAGGAGGAAAGTTTTCGTTTTTAAATGTTCTTCCAATTGTATATAAGATGTGGCGTACTGCCCTGTGCTCTATGCACACTGAAAATTTCTCTCTGCGAAACCTTACTATGTGGTACTAGAGTATAATTACGTAAGATAGTAATACGCGTATTATAATATAAGTAGTTGTAAAACACACACTACAAACGTAGTTTCTGACCCGAACACATGCAATAGATTGCGTGGATAAAAATATCAAATTCCTATCTGGTCTGTTTGTTTGGTTTTCATTTGGCAGTAAATGCAAATGGCTGAGAAAGCCTTATGTTCCCTATCAAATGAGGCAATTACTCGTTTTATTCACAAAAATTGATTCAACCCCACAATTATTTATAGTTAAACAACAAAAAAGAGTTGTCTTAGCGGCCAAGAATAACACCCAAGTCATTCCTAGAAATTATTACCTCAGTATAGATGTCTACTTAATTATAGTTATCTCTGGTTTCCTTGTGCACTTAATTGTCTATTGTCATAAGCACAATTTAAAAATCATCTCTAAAAAAAAAAAAAAAAAAAAAAAAAAAAACACTCAACTGAATTAGAAGTTTGTTTAAACATTCATATGTACCAAATAAATGAACGGTTCATCAAGATGGTCTTAATTGTTACTAAAACCGTTGAGGCCATAGAATAAGTGGAAGATATCTAATTTAACTAATATTTTGTAGACTTTCTTTTTTCTTGATATAACGATATTATTTGCACTTGGGGAAATAAATTGGTTACGAATTCGCCATTTACGAGACGGTAACCAGTTTAACTGATGTAAACATAGACGATTTTTAAATGTATGATGAAAAATTTGTTAATCTCAACCAAGTAAACAAGGTGTTATACATCGAGGGCTACTTCGTATTACAATCTAGTGGTATCTTCTTCACTTGTAAGTGAGAGGATTTGAACTATATTATTGTTAGACCATTGTGAGACTTAACTCACTCTCTCACTCTCTCACTCTCTCACTCTCTCACTCTCTCACTCCTTAATGTAGATAGTAGATTATCTGTTAAAAAAAAAAAGAAGAACAACAACAACCGGCTCTTATTAAAATCATACAAATGAAAGTCAAAAACTATTATATTTCTTCAACCTTTTAATACTGGAAGACCATATTAAACAAGAGTTTTTTAGAGACTCAACGAAACATGCCCTAATGATTTGGTTTGCCCTGCAACCCCAAAATGCCTTTACCACCGTCCAAAATCATTTTATTTTTTATATTTTATATGTGTGGTAGGAGAGATGTTTTAGTGTGCCGGAAATATAACCCGGTACATCAAGTGTTATAATAAAAGTGGTTCGATACTGGAAAAAATAATTCTAACCATTTGTATCATGATCTTTGATGTATTAAAACGTATTTCCGGCACACTGAAAAATTTCTCATCTAACGGTGTGAGAGAGTGAATCATAAATGTATTATTCTAGTGGGCACAAAAGTTCACCTTTACTACAGTCCACACTTTATGGTCTTGAGAAATTTATTTCCAATATACTGAAAAATTTCTTGAGAAAATAGTAAATCATAAATGTATTATTCTAGTAGGCACAAAAGTTGTTCTTCACTACAGTCCACACTCCACAGTCGTGGAAAGTCAACATATTTACAAAAAATGCCACCATCTCTATGCTATAAATTCAAGCCCTCCCCTTCCATTTTTTCTCAAACTATCTGCAATTTCGCTCATACCATAACTTGGGTTTTCTTTAAATCCAAGTCTTTGCCGGATTTCCCTGCAAATTTTCTCTAACACCTTCAAATTCCTCACCTTTTTCCATCCAAATTCAAGCTCTCTGCTCCTACTCTGTTTTTTCAAACGCCTCTGGCTTTTTTTTTTTCACCTTCTTATTTTGCATACCAACATGTCTTCAACATCAAGCACTGTCTGTCATCAAGTGCTGAAATCATGCCTCGAGCCTCTTGTTCGCCTCAAACTGAATCCACCGGGGTCAAATTTCCTCCCCGAATCTCCAGAGAAAACATCCCACCTCGAAAAAATTGATAACTTGGACTTGATCAACAAGAAGGACAACAAGGAAGTTGAAGTAGCTGGCTGGAGCTTCCTCCAGTCTCTGGCCAACCCAACTCAAACCGCCAAAAGCGAAAGCGAAGCAGAGAAAGTCTATGTCCACCCGCTCGCTAAGCGCTCTGCTTCAGTGCTCAGTCCAAGAAGCTTGGAAATGTGCACTGAAAGCTTAGGTAACGAGACGGGTAGCGAAAATGGTGGCGACAAGCTCTCTCTTTTGTTACACAAGATTGAAAGTCCTTTGCTCTCACTAGGAATTAGTGGGGAGGTTAACCCTAACCCTAGATGTTCTACTACTACTATTACAACAAGTGAGAGTCCAAAAATACTGGGTGACAACAATGTTCAAGCTACACCAAAGAGATTGAAAAGTGGTAGTGCAACTACTACAAATTTCCCTCCTCCTTTGACATCTATCAGTGGCTCCAATGGTGTCCAAGTGACGCCTCACCGGGAAGGCGGGCGGCTGGTTTTGAAAGCTGTCACTGTAGTCTCCCCTCCCACCGCCAATTTCCAGGCGGAGCGCGGTGATGGGAGGCTCAGGCTTACATTGCTGAAGGACATTTCATCCCCTAACTGTGACATTATTGAAGAAGTTGGGCTTGAAGAAGTTGAAGAAGATGACGAGTTTAAAATCGAGGCAAAAAACGAAGAAAATGGTGGTGAAGTTGAAGCTGAGGAGATTGATGGGAAGGTTGAAAATGTTGAAACAGAGGAGATGCAGCGGGATACTGTAAGTGTTGAAACAGAGGAGGTGGAGGGGAAGAATGAACACGTTGAAAATGAGGATATGGAAGGGAATAGTGGAAATGTTGGGGGTGAAAAGGGGATGGAAAAGAAGCTCCCAAGGCCAAGCAGATGTAAGGAAGGTGGGCGTGGAAACAAGAAGATGGTCATGAATTGGCCGGAGTCCTTTTGGGTTGCCACTTAAGCCCTTTTCCTCTGTTTCTGTCCCTAAAAAATCACTATGATTATATTTTCACTATTTTTTTTTAGAATTTTTAGTCATTGAAATTTGAAGTTCCGTGGCTTCGAATTTCAAATTATGCTAATGTTGTTATTATCGTTGTCAGACATTTCTATCTTTCATGTGTCTTTCTAGATTAATTAATCTATTATTTTCAGCACATGCTAATTAACAATCATATAACGCATAAATCAATTATATAACACGTAAATTAATTATAACATGGTTAAGAGGCAATGAACGTTCATTATAATAAACAATAATTTTAAGGTAGGTTTGATTTTGCATACAAGAATTAATTTTATTTGCTTAGCCAGTCTAACAACCAAACGGTCCAAACGTGAATATAGTGACGTAGTTTCACCAACTACCACAATTCTAAAGCATTATGCTGGTCCCGGTCCCAACTATACTGTTATCCAATCAAATGGCCCTATCACTTTTTATGCCTATCATTTTGGACCATTTTTGAAGTTGGAAGTTCAATAAGTACTCGAAATATTTTATCTTTCCCGTATTCTTCTCAAGCTACTCTTCCAGAATATGCTTCACTGCAAGCACTGTTTGAGTTCAGTAGTACAATTAACAGCTTGAGGTTGCAATCAGTGTAAGATAACTCTAAAAACAAATAATAATGTTCGTTATTTGAGAAAAGAACTTGCATAAAACGAGTTTGTATAACGTTTTTGTAGTCTTTTTTTGTCAAATGTAGATTTTGTTAGATTACCCACCGATGAGGTTCGAATTCACACCGTCATGCAATGGCTTAACTCATTTTCATTACTGTGGTAAAGGGCTACTTGCAACGTTTTTGTAGTTATCTCATCATGTAAGATGACTTTCTTTCTTACCACGCGACAATGCGAGAAATAGAGAGAGGAGTTATGCGAGCCACCAAACTGCACGTCACGTGACAAAGGTAAGTATGTTGCATGTTGTGGTATGTATGTCTTGTAACTATTATGTGTATCTCTTTCATCACATGATGGTAGAGAGAAAAGTCACGTGAACTTGTGAAAACCAAGTATTGTGAAAATTTGTTTCATGCAGAGGTTGTAAGTACGTTGCAAGTTGTACATGAAATAATAACCAAGTGGTCCAAAATTTGTGTCATGCTAAAAAATAACCATATGTTGCATGTTGTGGACTTATTCATGGTAACCATCAAGGTGTAGGATCCACAAGGTAACATGGAGTGACTTCATCATCCATGTGTGATCGCTTTTCTTCTTCTCAATTCATATGATATTCCATCACGCACAAGAGACTTGAGACTCAAGAGTTGTGCTAGTCGGCTCGATCGATAGTTCATGCAGCAGAGGAGGAAGAGGGCCACTGTAACAACAATAACAACCAAACCTTAAGTAGAGTTGATTGAATCTTAGAACGCTAATGAGTTCAGTTTTGCATCATTCTTCCGTTGTTGGCTCCAAGTACTTCGCATCATTTCTTAAAAGTCTCTTTTTAAGTCTTTGTAGATCTTCAACTACAGCTTTTGCCTAGAGTCTCATAATCGCATTCTTTAACTGAAGCATCTGTTAGGTCTTCAGTTCATGTGTCCAAATTACCTTAACCGATCTTTTCTCATCTTATATTTAATTGCGGCCACTCCTACTTTACCTCAATTATCTTCGTTCTTAATCCTATCTTTTATCGTTTATCCACACATCCAACGAAACATTCTTACATTCGCTACACTCATTTTTTGCACGTGTTAATTTTTAACTGCTAAACATTCCTTGTCCAACCCACTGTCCTAAAAACTTCCATTCCATAATAACATGCATTTTGTATTAATTGCAGTGTTGGCAGTACAATTTTCGTTACCAATTTATCGCGACTGACGGCTAAGATGGCTGATATATAAATATAGAATATATTGACAGCCAATAAAAACAATGATTAACAAGGTTAAGTTAATCTAGAGGTTCCTTTCAGAATATTAGGAGTCTGCAAGTAAAGTGTTTTTAGCTGTCGTACTTGGATGCGTTAGCAATTTCTGAGTCCTGAAAGTTGATGCACGTGGAGTTTACATATATATTTCATCCACGTTGTGAAGCCCTAATATAAATGTTAAGGGGATTTTCTCAAAAATAATTTTTTTATGAATTCTCTGTCACTTCATATTTTTGGCATAATATTTTATGATATTATCACGTAAATTAACGTTAAACTGTGAAGTGTTAAAAAGTCTATAGATATTAACATTTAAAAAAAAATTCCTCTTAACATTTCTCATATTTTTAAGAAATCGAGGAAGACATTGTCCACTCATGGAGCTGGGGCATCCCTATGTCATTGTACAACGAGTGTACGATTGAAGTGGTTAGTATGGGAAAGGAAATGAAATTGTCAACTTAGCCACATGCAAGATTGTGTCTGATACATCATGTGGTTAATTCAAGAGCTTTATTGATAGATTAGATAGAGACCCTTGATCATATAGGGTACATAAATATAGGGTGATGTTATTCACACACCTCTTTTTATCTTTTACACAATTCTCTTAATTTCTGGGCGTTAGATCGAATGAATTGAAGAAGATTAAATGACAAAAATTAACAAGGTGCATGTGAAAAGTAAAAATGAGCGTGTGATAGCATCATCCTTAATATATCCTCTCACACCATGATATATGAAAGGTCATGTAAAAAGCTAGGATAGAAAACTCTTGGGGCCAAGCTATCTTGTGATCACTTTCATAGTTTTTGGTGAAGGATCACTTTCATTTTACTGTCAGTTGAAAGTACTATTACTATCCATGAAAGAAACTGGCATATTGATACATTATATAACTGCCTGCCCCGTTTAGCCATTGTTGGATTCTTATAAATGGTTAACATCACTCGTAATAATAGTTTCACACGTATCTCTAATATGGAGATTGTTTGTCTTCACATGGGAATTTCAGCTTCCTAGCTTGTTTGTGTTAAAATTTTAGAATTGAATCAGTAGTTTATTTCAAATCACATATATCATCTCTGTATATATAATATACTAATATGTGTGATTTACCAACGATCTTGATAGTATTAAAGGTGAAACTATTCATATATATGTCAAGTCTCCAATGTGAGATTTGCATTCTTCAAAACTCCTCTTACATGGGATTACATAAAGCTTCTGTACTTTATTAAGAGTGAAAATGTTTGGGCCATAAATAAAAATAAGACTTGCTTTGGGGTCAGTTTATTTTTATTTTACGAAAAGTCGTGCGACAACGACCCATTAACTCCGAAGCCCAACTTAGGGTACTTTCCTAGGGCTCGGGCGATCATTTCTCACCAATCCATAATTGTCCGAGGACTCTCACTCGACCTTCCCCGAAGCATGTCTGCCACGCCGACAATCAGATTCGAGAATCTCTCGCCTTCTCGTAGAACAAGGAATGCATCACCAGACATGCTGATATCACCACAACAATTGTGTAATGCACCATAAATCTTAGCAGAAGGCTACCAACCATGAATTGCAGCCATTGATATGATCAATATGATTGAGGCTGCTCTTCCCTGGCTGCCTATAAATAGAATCAAAGGCCTTCAAGCTCCAAACCTTCGTAAAATACAATCTCTACGATTATACAAACTTCAAGTGATTCTTTAATCAACCAATTTGCTTTTCGGTACAAACCAATTGCTCTTTAGTAAAATCTCTTAGCTCTTTAGCTATAATTCAAAGCCTTCCTTCCCTTCGAAGCAAAACACTACCTACTATCACTAAGATATAAAACATTTATAGCTCCCTGTAGTATGATGTGGTTGACTTGCAATTCCAACACCCTGATCACCTATTTGAGACAATGTTTCCTACTTAGTCTAGTCTGATACCAGTGACTTCAATGGACTCCTCTAGCATTATCTTGTCCTACATGACCTGATTTTTGCTAAAGCTGACTAGTTTCATTACATTACATTTTCAAGTTTATTTACATTTCAAGTCATGTTGATTGGCTAACCCGTATTTCGTAAACATTTCTAATTGATTTCGTCATGAATTGATTACATTTAGTTTCATGTTTCTATAGCTATTTCTAATTTCATTTCTAGTAATAACTTATGCAAAGACTCATTTTTGCACTAGATTTCGAGTCCTCGTTCGCTCGAGGCATAAAAAAGAATTTAATTGAACCAACGTTCCACTTGGTGCACAATTTTTTGGTTAAAAAGTCAAATCTACGCACAAATACAACACAACTCTACACACACTACTGTTTGTTGGTATCCTCTAACAGTGACACACAATTTTCTCTTTCTCTTGACTCTTGAGCCATCTCATGACACTGAGACTGAAAGCAACATTCAGATCAAATACATGTTAAACTCAATCAAGTTTCGTCCGAATTTTGACACCAATAGAAACTATTCATTTAAAGATGGTATTTTATTCCGTCAAGTTTCAAACATATGGATCTACATTCTTCAATAGTTTTTGCATGTTCGTAGGAGCCTGTGCTAATTAGAAAACAGCACCAATAAGTGCCTTAATTTTGTACAAGACCATGATGTATACACTCAACCTAAGCATCAAACTGATGGTGAAAATATATATATAATGTCTTCTTCATTTCTTGTTTTCTGAATTGCCATATTCAGTAAAAAAAAATACAGCATATATATATTTTTTTTCCTGCCGGTTTACTTGTACCACAATTAGCTAGGACCGAATTCAAGGTAAATTTATTAATGCCTTCTAGGCTTCTACACACTTGTGATTAACTTAATCCCCTCAAATTAAAAACATTTGTACTGTTATTTTTCTTCATTTGTAAGCAAGATGTTTTTTTGTTCAAAAAAAAAAAAAAGTGAGAGGTCTTAGATTCAATTCTCACCCAAGACGAATTCAAACCAAATTATTAGGGCTATTCCATTGTAAGGTTTAATCTATTCTCTTACCTTTTAGTGTAGATAATATCAAATGTATATAAAAAAAAACATTGAAATGATGTAGTTTAGACTTTCTTTACAAAATAGAGACAGAATGTCCTTCGACCTAGTGATCGATCATGTGCACATTTACAACGGCCAACATTTGGTAACAGAAGATAGGTCAATGATTATAATTTTCGCACCATGACACAATATGTACATCCTACGTTATTACTATGCATCTCTCGGCGTTTCTGCATGCGAACCAATTAGGGTTTCCAGTTTTCTTGGCAATATGTTGTACGTAAGTATAATACCCTTACGATATATCAGTCTTTGCCCTACTACTCATGGGAATTGATCTGACACATCCCATAATGGAGGCCTTTTTGTAATATTGCATGTTAGGAGATTCACTTCTCCTCCAATGAAATTCATTTTTCTTCCTAAATTATTAAAGCTCCGGCCATTGCAGTCTTCAGAAACTGGTCGGTATTGTTCCATATTTCAACTGAAAGTAATCATACTCCACTCTTCATCTTGGTTTGATTTTTATCGATCCCATTGGCCGTGGCACATGGAAAATTCTATTATACTTCAAAGTATCTTATAGTCTAGAATTTTTTATTGTTTGATTTTAGTTATTGAATAAAGATCTAATGGTTAAAAATTCGTTCTATAGGAGACCCCAAAGCATACTAAAAAATCTCTTCTTGTTCTATAATTATATATTAATGTGTATTATCTTCATAAGGCCATGCATGGTAAACTAGTATTAGCTATTTTAATGAGCGTTTCTACTTATTATAAGCCAGCAGCACTTTTGGAGTCGTCTAAAACTCGAACTTAAGAGATGTTTCGATGCAGAAGCGAATCCACTCATGTACCCAGGTGGTCTTAGGACCACTTGGAAGTCCAAATAAGCGCCTAAGAGGATTTTTGAGGACCACCTAATGGTTTGGCAGGTGGTGGAAGAGAGAAGATGAGACGACTATGGCTGTGCAAATGTTGTGCAACAGAAGCCCAGAGGAAGAGGAACGCAGAGAAATCTACCATGGCTCTATTGTTCTTGGACCTTGGTTTCAATGAAGATGAAGGACTTTCTCTCTCCATTTCCCTCATGGCCAACTCCCCATTTTTCATTTTTTTAATTGTTGTCCAATCAGGTTGCTAGCATTTTAATTAATAAAAGAATGATATTTACTCAACCAATACTTTTTATACTACATGTTTGACACCGTTATTTCTTTTAAAATTCACTATAAATTCATATGACCTTTGAAAAATATTTCGTAAAGTACTACAAAATCATAATCACTTGAACTTTCATCTCATCAAAGTCACTAAAATACTGAAGCAAAATTTTGATATTTTTGTATGTTATATGTTAAATAATAAACCTAATTAAAATAATAAACTCAAATTCTCAATATAAGTATATATTTTTTTTAAGTGTAGATAGACACTTATGTATATGATATGTAATAAATATACTTTAAATCTGCCTAGTCCGTCTAGGTGCATACTCTCACTAGGCACGGCCTCTCGCTCAACTAGCGCCTAATATACCTTAATTAGGACCACCTGATACCACTGATTCAATGTTTTAAAGAAAACTCTTAACATAATAGAAGAACTCGTTGACATATATGTACGTAAAAATTATTGCTGCACAGCAAAAGTTTTGTTTCCTCACAATTTGACGTTCAAAACAATCCCACCACTTTGTCCACCCAACTGTACAAGAAAAAGAACACAAAGCCCGCACAAAGACCTCAAATGTTGAATTGTCCCCACATTTAAGCTATGGTTATCTTTGCGTTATATGTATGCAACTTTGTGTACATGGCTATGCCTGAGCTGTCCTTGTCCCATTCATGGATGGCATGCCGTGGCTTTGCACCTGAGAAAATACTGCACCACATAACACTTTCCTAATTCTCAGTAAGGTGGAAACCCCTCTTTTCTTCTCGAACATGACTTTATTTCACTTTACAAATATTCCTATAAAAAAGATAGGAACCGATAAGCAACAATTGGTTTTAATTATTATTGGACAGTTCATGATGTTCATATTGCGCTACTACGTGTCTCTAAAAGATTTTGATTGTAATATTGAAAATAAGTAGCTTAATTATGACGTTATACAGTGAAATGAAACAATGTCATATGATGATAAGAATCTTCATCCTTGTGGAGAATAAAGGAAGGATTATCCACACAAAAATATTAATGTGTGAGGTGTGAAAAAGGGACTAGCACCAAATCTAAGTTTTTTACAAACACAAATTAAGTCCACAACATCGACAGGTCCCCTGGACTGTGGTGATCGATCTCATCCTGCCATGCATATATACTGATATGCATAATATTATGCCTTAATTGGAACGGGAAGATTGTAAATTCCACCCATTAATTATGTGTGGTCTTCCACTCAGCATCGCGATGGACACCCCTTTTGTCCTACGTGTTCAACTCCATTGCTCTCCACTTGTGTCCAATAATATTTTTGACCTCTTATCAACCATGCATTATTCCAGTGTTCCGTACGGATCTTGTGTTTGATATCCATGTCATCATCCTAATCCGATTTCCTCTTCTGAAGAATTAGTACTGCTATCTATACATTCATTTTTATTTCTCACACACATTTTTTTAATTTTGTGGTTGTTAGATAAAATGAATTTAAAAAAATAAATGACCAAAAATTAATCCTGGAAAGTAAACTTCATTATATGAATATCACTGCCATTTCTTCAATCCTCTCCAATTCCCGGGTATTGGAGCTGCCATGTTAGATTTGATGTTTCACCTCCAGCCTTAATTAGTTGATTTCCAATCAACTATAGTAGTTTTTGGGTTAATTAAGATGTATAAGGTTATTAATCTTATACACCTAGTTTGTTGGAAGGAATGTTATTCAGACAATTTCAAAAGCAATTTTATATATTTCGAATTTTGTGATAATTGTATCAAATTTGCGTTGCTTGTGGACGTTATATATTTTATATAATCTCTCTATTGTAAACATATTTACGTAATATGATAACACATATATTACTATATAATTAGGGTTAGTTTTCAAATTCAAAGGATCAAATGAATATTAATGAGATAGATAATGCTAGTGAGACTAAATTTTTAAACCAAATGATGTGTACTAATAGGAAATAAGCGCGTTAACACTTAAGTAACAATCCAATCATCAACAGCCACATCATTTAGTTTACAAAATTTGATTTACAATTTTGGTTTCCTTAACATTAATATAATGAGATTATAGATAATATAGATGGGAAAAGTACTTTTTCGTTTGATAATGGAGATGAGAAAAGTCTACTAAACAAGCAAGCAGATACCAAGGAGTAAGGACCAATCATAAATAGGGCAATATTGTAAGGGCACGTAGATAATTAGATATATATGCATGGTAGCTTTAAACCAAGGCCACCCGAGTCCTTGGTGCTGATGGCTCGATATATTACTTGGTTGGTGTCTTAAAAGCATGAAACATTTGTTTCTTTAGACTTCTTTATCACCAATATTCTAAATGACATATTGATGGCTGAGTTGGTATTGGATTTTATAACCATAGAGAGAATGTGAGGACCGGTCGCGGGGTGTGTGGGAGGTTGGGGAGGGGATGTTAAAGTTAACAATGTGGCCCAAGCACTTGCACCTTGTCAAGATTTAAAAGAGGAGCTGTTCAGCCATCCACTACTAATGAGTCAATCCAGCACCGATATTATTTGAGAAATAACAAGAGTGTTGTAGGCCTATTTGATTGAACGATCTAAGGGTTTAGAGAGAGAGGGGCCGACAGTATTGAGGGAGAAGAGAGAGTGATTTAATTATGAGGTGTGTTTGATTCACCCCATTGTGCCTTTATTTATAGTAGTAGGATAGGTAAAAACCTTTCCCTTTAGAATTACAAAATTTAATAGGTAATCAACTCCTAATAGGAATATAAGATACATTCTCATATCTACTAGGATTTACACAATCATATTCCTATTCTAAATATGATTGCAACAAAGAGGACTTTCTATGGATTCTCTGTCAACTTATATTTTTTGCACAAAATTATAATAGTGACACGGGATACGTTAAACTATGATGTGACAGAGAATTCATGAAGAGTCTCACTTTAAGATAATCTCTTAGCATTTATCTTATCATTTCAATACAACAACATTTACACGTCATGTACGTAGTCGCATGCATAAATTGCAGTGTTTATATATATGCATTACTTGTATTTAATGTTAAGACAAGTTGTTTGATACGAATATGCTGGCCATGAATTAGTAACCTGATCATAACCAAGAGAACATGACTATAACGTGTAATATTATCACTGGATAAATGACCATAGAAAGTTCTATGCATATATAACCTTAAATTACTTAATTAATTTGTGAAGCAAATGCATTTTCTCTTGGCCCGAGTAAAAGCATGCATGCGCGCGCGTGTATATATATATGTGTGTGTGTATGTGTTTATACACACATATTACTGATTTTAGTAGAGAGAGCGCACATATGTGTTTACACATACATATTACTGATTTTAGCAGAGAAAGCGCACATATATATATGTGTGTGTGTTTAATCACACATATTACTGATTTTAATAGTTTCTCTACTAATTAAACACATATCACATATAAGTATGCTTTACTTAATGGGTTGCAATGCATGAATTAATTAATGCTACAAACAACTAGTACTCATCATGGCAGTTGATGAGTAAGTGGTATATGAGAATCTGCATGCTTGACAAGAGGATGAAGGGGATGATTCAGAGCAGAAGATCCAAGACGGTATCAAACTGCGGGACCCCACGACCGTAATTTCCATATGCATTTTGGATTCTCGATATCTATGCTCTTTGTTGGGGTTTCGTACATTAGATTTCTCTGTCTGATTGCTCAAAACAGAAAGGAAAAGAAAAAAGATTTTCTGAACGTCGATCCATTTTGTAATTCATGTGTCTGTCTTCAATTCGACCGTTACCCCTGGCCTGGCCCACTCGTACAATTATATGATAAGCTAGGTACGTAGCTAGGAACCCTAGCTGTAGACGATATATTAGTACGTGTACGTTGATCGTTTATCTTGGTGAGAAATCCTAGCCGTACGCCATTGTATCTACCGACTAGCTAGGAGAATTTTTTAGTGTTCTCGAAACACGGATCAGTACGCCACAGAATATACAATTGAAGAGATACATAAAAAAAAAAAAAAATTTCCTTCAATTATATGATGACACAAAGTGTATACCGCTTTGTATTCCTAGCAATATTGAAAATTTCTCACTAGCTAGAGACATCAATTACTTGTTTGAGACTTAATTCAGGTATTTTTCACGTTAGTTTCATGCAATATGTTACATGCATGTTCATGGCGAGAGTGATCAATAATATATATCTTCATGTATAGAACGAGATTATACTATAGCTCTGAACACATGAGTTTACATCGGTCGATCATGGATAGTCTCTCTCTCTCTCTCTCTCTCACACTCACTATCTCCCGTTCGAAGAGATTTTTTGGTGTATTTAAAATACTGTCATATTACTCTATTATTTCACTTACATTATAAATTAAATTCTATTTTTGTGTTTTTTGGTAAATTGTGTTTTGTTATTATTATTATAAATGAAACAGATCAATTATATCGTGCACTTACATTATAACACATAAAATAATAAACCAAGTCACATGTATTTGGAGTACACAGAAGTTTGTGCTCTCTTTCCTTTCCTCTCTCTAGATTCTCTATCCATGATTTCTCTTCTTCAAATGCACCAATAACGTTGGGACAACGATCTTAGGGAGCTAGCCCCTGCAGAGATGCATGAAGGAAAATAGTCAAAAAGCATGCAACTAAAAGAGATACATTGAGATCTTGAGAGAAATAAAATTGCTCGTCAGGCAGACAGATCACCGAGAGAAACTTGACCAAGGGAGGTTTTTCTTTGGAAGTGATGGAAACCAAAGAACAAGATCTTGTTTACCTCTATCTGCGCCAACTTGATACATGTCGATATTCCACAATCCCCCATCCTTTAAGTCAAATCAGATTCTTTGTTTTTTTCTTTCAAGTAAGGGTGATGCAATGTACAAAACCACAAAATACTGACACATTCTCGAATACAAATGAAATTCAAATATAATAATCAATTAGATTTATAGCGAATACATCGATCTTGCACATACACCTAATACAAACTCTAAGAAAAGACAAACAGACATACACTAGACGTCACTTATACAAACATAGCATGAGTAATAGTTTTACTCACATCATTTACAAACAGATACATAAAATGAGCCTCAATCCAATGCGAAAAATCCTCCAATGAGGCCTAAACAAGAGAAGCCTAAGGTGAAGGATGACACGCCCATGCTGCCAGGAATCTAGAGGCGACCATCCTCTATGTTGCTTTACATAAAATTTAGCCTTTTGCTACTGTAATTAAGTATCACGCATGAAATCATAATTGGCTTAGCGACTTTGTCCCCGATTTGTAGGTTTGAATCGATGAGATTGTTGAAAATTTTGGCCAACAAGTTCAATCAAGGTAAACCTAAAGAGGAGCATAAACATCTGGATCAACGGTGTGAAGTGAAGGCAGAGACACCCCCCCCCCCCCCCCCAAAAGACAAAATCATGTGTTTTTCTACATTGTTCTCTCTCACTCAATTACCTAGTAAATAGGATGATTTAGGATTTGAGATTTATACACAAATAGAACTACATGATTTGCATATGCCCGTCCATCCAGTGCAGGGATGCCCTAATCGAGCAGACATAACTTTTAGCCGAAATTACACCATTACTGCATAGATTTGATTTGAGACAATTTGGGACACATCACATGTAATTCCTAATGCCTCTACTTCGTGTACTAGGCCAAATGTGGGCTTAGGTATGTGTGGGTTGGTCTAGTTGGTTAGGCTTAGACAACGTGTTTGTTATGTTGTAATTGAGTTTAAATCGAGCTCTACATAAATTCTAGGAGTTTTAAAAATTGACTAGTGAAATAGAAATTGTTAATACTTTGTTGACTATATTGATCTTGACTTTTTGTTAATAGTTTGTTAGCTAGTGGTTTCGCCGTGACAATCTATCTTTTTGAGTGCCAGGAAGACCCACAGAAGTATTTCAACCTCGACCTAACAATCATCGTGTCATTCACCAGCGTCATGAATCAAACTCAGACTTTTCGTGTAAAATACAAGCTTGGAATTCGTTCCCAACCACGTACTACCTTGATTTTGACCATGTGTTTGTAGGAATAGACACAAAACTAATCATCATACTAACCACCTCTTAAATACCGGTGGATTCCACCATTTTGATGATAGAATATTTTAATCTACTCTTATTTACGGAGAGGGGATTTAAACTTGTGTACAAATTCTAAGTAGAGAGTTATTAGATTTTCGAGATATGTATTGGGCTTCGAGGACAATCAATTTAAAGAAGCCCAATCTTAAAAAAATCAATTTTACTTCCAAGAGTCCAACCCAGAAATTCATTTGCCAATTGGGGTTTTCAGAAAAAACCACAAAATCTGTATCGACTGGGATTTTTTTTTTTTTTTTTCAAATTTTATTATTATTAAAAGGAGGAGGAGAAGAGTTCGAAACTGATACAATAATTTAAGAGATGGAGGAGTTTCAAAACCGCAACGCATGGGTAGAAGCCAAATTCATTCCAATTCGCTGTCTAAATTGGGAATATTGGACCACATGCTAAACTGGGAATATAAACCAGACATTCATTCTAATCCGATGTCTAAGGAAGAAAATCAATCGTGTCTCTGTGAAAGCAAACTCACAACTCAATAATAACTGCCAAGCTTCTCCGGATCGGAGTTAAACAATATTTCGACAGTAAAAACAGGGATAAGTAACGGCTTAAGATCAAAATTGATTGTTAGTAAACTTGAAATTACCACTGCTTAAATTACAAGCAATTCTGGTATGAACCATAGGAGATCTCTATATGTTAACGGCAGTCATCCCGCTCGGGAAAAAAAATTATAATTGCTAGTATTTCTATAAATGCGCTGTTTCGAGTGTGTCCCTATTGAACTAGTTCCAAAATTTTTAGGAAAGGTATGATGGAAAACTAACCAGCAATGAAAATGTTGTAGGTTGCAACAGCAAATAATTGATGGACAAATCCCGGTGTCTAACCAGAAGCGTTTCTCCTTGCCGCATAGGCACGATAAGCTGCCAGTCCGACAACAGCAATAGCCGCCCCAACTGTAATTTGATATAACACATCTATAGTAAAGAACATTCACATAAGGTAATGCCTATACAAGATAGAGAAAGCAAAAGAGAGGTGCTACGTACCTGAAACGCACAAAAGAGATTGATTAACAACCTGGAGGTACTTCTTGCGGTTCCTCCTAGCCTCAGTTTCGGGAATGCTCAAGTGAGGATGCTCAGCTACATTTATGATTTTATAGAACACATCATTCATAGTGCTCAACTTCATGCTCACACGAACAGGTGCCTCAATGCCCAGTTCGTGACTTATCTGAAACAACAGAGTCAAATATCCATAATTATCAGCTTCATTCTCCCTCAAAATGAATAATACGAAGCAAAAAAACAAGTTCATGGTGCAGTTGATAATGCATTTCCCAGACATATGAAAGTATGTGAAGACAAAACAATGAAGACTTGTATACCGCTACCGAATCTCGTACTGCCATTGGATATGCACCGAGATCATCCTTTGCAGCAATAAGGAGGCAAGGTACTCCATAGCCACTTTCTTCTCCTTGCTTAGCAACCTCCACAAGGAGTTCTCTTGATCTCTTCCATGAATGTTCACTCGAACTAGAAAGTGAAAAACAGTGGCACAACATGATATCAGAGACACAAATAAGACTTCAGGCGTATCTAAGTTATTCAACTAATGCCAGAAGGACACGTAAAACCAACAGAACTGCATGCTACATATATAGATATACAATATGATTGAATTATTTGTCTAATCATATAAAGGTCTAAATTGTTATGTGGATCTTTTAAGTTCGATCAACTTTTCAGCCATCTTCGCCCATCTGTGGGGGGTCTACATATGAACAACATTTTTCCACAAAAAATGCAATTTGCAAACTCTGAACCAACCCAAACAAACAAAACCACCAAACCTTACATGGGTTGGTTAATAGGTTCTAACAAAAACCTCATCCCGCACTAAAGCGTTGACTCTGGGTTAAGCCCAGTGTGGAGCAAACCAAACCAAGTGAGTACCCCTATATACAGAATCCCTTGTATGTTAAAATTATATACACACCATGCAAAATTATTTCAATCCTATTACAATGCCAGTTATATAAATTGGTCAACAACTATAAGAAGTAACGATCTCATGAAAGGAAAGCATAACATAAATTACCATTACATTACGTCTTGTGCAAAAGTGAAATAATAAATTTGACAATTTTATTGAACAAAAGAAAATCGAATTACCTGGAATGAACAAAGACAGCAACATCACAGGCTGCCAAAAAGGTCTTATCAGACAAATGTGTTTTCACTTCATCTTCTGGTATCTCTCTCAGTACAAGAGTCTTATTCCTCTGTGAACAAGTCAAGAAATCAAATAACGGATATATTTAGATCCAGGATACTAGGAATCATATAGGCAATCATGTTTGTTCACTTATTTTATTTGCCACACTTCAATTTATTTTAAACCAGGACTTCATTAAACTTGCCTTATTCTCACAAAAACTATCTCAATGCAGAAATGTTAAATATGATAGTACTCACCCCAATCTGGTTAATGACATTCACTGCATAACGTTCACCAGTAGGTATAGTCTCGCTCTTTGAGAAAGGCCTGAGGTTAAAATGGGCAACAACAAATTAACAAAGCCAAATGAAAGAACAAATGTACAGTCCCGCAAAAGTTTTCTAAAAGTGGAAAATAGACCACAGTCAAACAGGAAATGGATAGCAGACATGGTGAGCTTTGTCTCAGTTTGAAAAGAAAAAAGAAAAGAAAATTGGGTAGTTTCAGAATCAAAATAGTTCATTTGTGTAGAACTAAAACAGTATCTGAGAGCTAGGAGGTTATTATCACCCAACCAAATTTGTTCTAACAAAGGATTGAGAAAATGGGATTAGGTATTGAGGTAAGTTTGGTTACTGTGGGTCAATAGGTTAACCCTTTCTCTTCACATTTATAATAAAAGGAGTACTAATTAACTATGTTGAGTACAGTGAAGAGGGAGAGCCATACCTTCCTATGAATGAATTTAAAAGAGCGGATTTTCCTGCATTTTTAGGACCAAAAACGAAGCAATTGAAAACATTTCTTTCCGTTTTTTGCTTTTTACGATCTACTGCTCTTCTTCTAGTAACATGGATCGCTGAAGCAGGACTGCCATTGAACCCAACATATATCAAATTCGCCAAACTTTGCTTTGGATCTATCAGTGTCATGAGGGCCCACTGGTCACACAAAACAAAGATATAGTTACAGTTTACAATTGGCTTAAGGAGATTGAACAAAGAAAAATGGAAACATGTATATCATCCAAAATAGACAACAAAAAATTCATGATGAACATATGTAAGCTAATATAAACAGGGTAGCAATGAAAAAGAAGATACCTCAGACAAAAACGCATTAAGAGGTAAATTCCCTGATGCCGTTGTCTCTGCAGCATCCTCGTAAGGAGCTTCACTCCAAGGACTGAAATTTCAGTGAACAGCATATTAATCTATTTTTGGAGAATGAAAAGAAACAATGATAGGAACATACATTATTTTATCCACAACTAACAAAAAAGTATAAGGGAAAGGGCAGAAAAACATGGAGATAAATCAGGACTTTAGGGGTTAGTTATAGTAACTTGGAAGAAACTAACAACGTGTAGCTCGTGACACTATCACAATCAAAAGTATTGTTATTGTATAAGAGAAAGACAGAATCTTTAACATTTGGAGTCTGACATCCTGGCCATCTCTTACCATTTGCAAACCTAAACTCATCACGAGAGAAATTAACCATGACTCCATCATTAATATGTTTCAGCAACTCATAAAGACAACTAGATATTCAGGATCTTATCCCAACACTTAAACATTTGGTTGTTTGTGAGGAACAGAAAATTCACTGCCCATTAAACAGAAAGTATAAACTCAAGCACAAATCTATCAAATAACTATGAAATCTTGCAGGAAACAGGTGTACCCTTCTCAGCTGGCACAAGCAGCATAATATGCTGGTAACAATTAGAGTGGTTTCACTGAAAAAATAAGGGAATAACCAGTCCAACAAAATGAAATATATATATATATATATATATATATATATATATATATATTGCAGTAAACTAAGGAACATAACTGATTGGCTGAACTCACTTTTCTGGAGCAGTAGAAAATAGGTGATCAAGCTCATGTGGTTGAAGGGCTCCATCCTAGTTGCCAAGGCACATTTGGAAATAAAATGACAGCAGACTCATTAGCACAGTTATAGCATAGAAAGAGCATAAATCACATCGCAAAGGCACAAAAGTATGGTGAGAATGGATATTATGGCATACATTATCACGGTCATTTATACGAAAGATCCCCTTCAGGTGCTCAATAGCCTCACTCGTCAGCTCCATGCTCTAAAATATGACATTTAAGAGTAAGTATTTCGTATCCATCATTAATAACAAAGTATCAAGAAACGATAGAAAATAAACACACAGGCAGAAACCAATACAACTGTTTATGACAAAACTTGCCCCAATACCTTTCAATTAACAAAACAGTTTAGACAACACTAAAACCTTAATATGATAAGATTGAGCTATACCTGATCTGGAGAACGCTTGGATGGAAGTATGAGAAGGTCTTCCCTGAGCTTTAGACCATCATCATATCCAAATTTTCTGAGGACAGACCAAGTTGTCTCAATACGTTCTCTCTCAATGAAAAGAGTATGAAGATAATAGAACCCCTCGGGGGTAAGACCAATATCATTGACACCTTCTGGTTTCCTCTCATGTACAACCCTCTTAACTCCCACAATTTCCCCAGGCTGTAGTGGAGCATTAAAACACTCAACCTGTTTGTGACAGTTACATAACATCAAACTTCCAAATAAGCGATTAAAAAGGACCACAAAACACATGACAAAAGAAAAGAAAAAAGACCTGGAATTTATTCAGCTCCTCATCATTAAGGGCACCGTCCATGTCACAATCACAAAGAGTAAAAATCCTTTTCAAAGCTCTAATACATCGGGGTTGCAGACTTTGCGTTTCTTGATCAAACAACGGAGTTGTTGGATGAAGGACTGCCTTTGAAGCATAATGAAACACTTCGGGAACCTGTACACAAGTAAAATTCACATTGCTTAAACTTGAAGCTCCCTCACCTTTATATAACAACACATAATGAAAAGCATTTTGGCATTTAAACATACCTGAACTTGAGCGGATGCAGAACACTCAATGCAAGTCTGAATTTCCCTAAACTGATGCATGATTGGTGCCATCACCTGCTCCATGCTCATCTGTTCCTGCGGATTTCGCAAATCTAACTTGCATCCAACCAGAATTACCGGCACCTTCACCTAATATTTTGTTCCACATTCCCATATTATCGATTAATTAATAAAAAAAAATTAACAATTCAAACAATTTCATAGCACCTAACCACTTGAATAATTGAATTGCAAACCTCCAAGTGCCGAAGCTCGAGCAGCCAGTAAGTAGTCAGACGAGTGAGCGTCATCGGCTGATCGCAGGCATACGTTAGCACCACCACATCCGCTCGGTTCAATTCTTCGTTCCTCTTACTGCAATTCTCCAAGCTATTCAAAAATATCGAGCAAATTCACATCAAAAAATCTGCTTTCTATTTTTTCTTGGCGAAAAAGAAATTGAATTTTCAAGCATTCCCTAATTTTACTGTGTATGTATATATATACACATATATATATATATATATATATATATATATCTGTGTATGTATAGCTGACCTGGAGGAGGTGTCGATGATGGTGAGGGGAACGTGATCTGGAAACATATCGGCGGCGAGGCGCGTTGCGGGAAGCACGGGAGGGACGGCGGGGTCGAAAGCGTCGGTGGCCACGGCGGCAATCAAAGTCGACTTGCCGGTGCCGCGTTCGCCGGCGACGACGACTCGGACGCCGGTGCGCTTTCCGGTGTACATAAGTGCTGACATGGCCAACGGGATGAGAGTTTTTTATTTTTATTTTTATGGTTGAAGGGATGAGAGAGCCCCGGGGTTTTTATACGTTGAACGAATCAACGAAGGCGCGAGAACGACAGTTCATACGCTGTCGTTTGGTTTCTGCACTGTTCGATCTTGCTTGGAGAGAAAGACGTGGCTTTAAATTCAAAGCCCAATAATTCTCTCGTACCAAAAGACCAATAAAAGCCCAATTCTCTCGTACCAAAAGCCCAGTAAAAGTCCAATATGTTGCTCGTACCAAAATCCCCGCGTCGAGTCTCGAGGTTCTTGTGACTGGGACAGTAGAGCTGATACCAGCGCGGTTCACTAACCGAAGCGAAGATGTTACTTCGAACCCTGCGAAGCTCCATCGCCGCCGTCCTATATTTCTCAGCAGAAGCGCATGAGGTAACGAAAGCGGTGGCCGCCACTGCAGCGAAAAGCTCGAGCAGCCGGCAGCGACCGAGACACACTGGGAAGGAGACTCTTGGGTAGTGCACTAGAGTCTAAAGGGCAGTAACCTTGAAGGAGATGGAGGCATTGGCAAGTCGGAAAATTATAGTCGCATATTCCTCCCTGCTCAGCCTGCATACAATCATTGGCGATAAGGAAGGTGTTCGGCGAATCTGGAAAAAAGTAAAACCATTGTTCCCCAAAATGAGCACACATGCATGCTATCTTCACTTGTGAAACTCGAGCAGTTTGAAGAAGCTGGGAAACTGTATACTAAATGGGAGTCCGTTTTCGGGGACTCGTGATCCTAGGGTTTCAAATATACTTCTTGCAGCGTACATCAACGAAGACCAAATGAAAAGGGCTGAAACCTTTCATAATCTGATGGTGCGAAATGGCATAAAGCCGTGTTACAGTACTTGGGAGGAGTATTTATCAAATATAGTCAAAAATTAACTCTTAATTTCAAAAGGGAATTGTTATTGGCACTCTAAAATTCTCATTCTACACTCCAAACTTTCTATATTTAGAAAGAAAAATACACTTGTACGGAGTGTAGAATGAGATTTTTGGAGTGCCAATAACACTTCCCTTTCAAAAATGTCACTTTTTATAAAAACTTTCAAATATATACAAATTTTTACTTAAATAGGCACAAATACCCTCAAATTTAACAATTATATAAATTAAAGGTTTTTTAGCTACTGTCGCCTTAAGCTCCGGTCCAACTTCACCTTCGCTTCTACACTCCACCACCACAACCCTATCCCCTTCGACCCCCTCATCACCGACATTGAGGGGCGTCGCGGTTACCGCAAGTGGGAGCAACAAAATTTCAATCATGCGTTCAACACTTTTTTTCTTACTAATATCATTTTTAGTTTTAAATATAAAATAGTTTTTAAAGTTAATTCACATGTCGTTATATGATTGTATTTGTGAGACCCAAGTAGCGCCACATCATCACAATAACAGAGCAATTGACAAATTTGTCACGAAAAAACTAAAATGATCACAATGGACAAATTCAAAGAAAGACTAAAATGATTCACGATAGACAAATTCAAGAACACTACTATTGATTATCATTAATTTTTAAGGACCAAATTAAGGAGTTATGTCAATGTCACGAATCATTTTGGCTAAAAAGTCTTTAATTTATTTGATTGTTAAATTTGAGGGTATTTGTGTCTATTTAGATGGAATTTTGGATATATTTGAAAGATTTTATAAGAAGTGATATTTTTGAAATTAAGGATTAATTTTTTACTATATTTCATAAATACTCACTTGGGAGCTTCTTACTTGGGGTTATTTGAAACAATAACAAGAACAAGAACAAGAACATACAGAAAAAGCGCTAGAGTATTTCAAGAAAGCTGTTGGTGGTGTGAAGAGATGGGATCCTGACAAACGGTTGATTGGCGAAGTATTTGACAGGCTTAAGGAGAAAAACCATATTCAAGGGGGTGAGGAACTATTGGTAAGAGTATAAAGAAACATAAGCAAAAAATAAATAAATAAAAAAAAATATATTTAAAAATGGGGGATCGGTATGATGCTAGCGATTATTATGAAAGACAATCACTACAAATGTAGCGACAATTATTATGGAAAATCGTTAGAAAAGTACCGATCGTATCATTTTCTATTTTATTTATTTAGTTTATGTTTTTTTATTGAATTTTCTTTTCTTCCTACGTTACCTTATTTAGATTCAAATACCATTAGATTTAAATTGATATCCTCATTTTTCGTGCTCCAAGCCAACTTCAGTTTGCGCGACGAATTCTACCTCGTTTCATGCGTGGGTCCAGCCTCGTTTTACATAACAGAAGCCTTCCAGTTTTTCAGTGAACTGACCTTGCCTCATTGTTCTTGCGCCTAAGTTCACCTCATTCTGCGCGCGCGGAGTCTGCTTCATTTTGCGTGCATCAAGGCCGCCTAACACCCACATTTTTTTTGTCAAAAATTCAATTTATTTTATTTTATTTTCATGTAATATTGTATGTGAGCATTAAGGAAAATTTTATAAAACATTTCGAATCGGTTTTACAATTTATTGAACAATATATGTATATTTAGTATAATACCTAGGTTGAAAACAAAGAAAATAAGTGAAGATGTATTGAGGCCCAAAACATTGTTAAATGAGGCTCAAGGAGAAAGACCATATTCAAGGGGGTGAGGAACTATTGGTAAGAGAATAAAGAAACATAAGAGAAAGTCTTACTTTAATTTTTAAAACTTCCCGCTGAGGCGAAGCAAAAATAAATAGTTTGTGTGTTTAGGTTCGTCTCATTTTGCATGTGAGGTGTCCGTATTGTTTTGCATGCAAGAAGGTCGCCCTTTTTTACGTTCATCGAGCCATGTTGTTTTGGCATACACAGAGCCAAACTCGTTTTCTGTGTGCAGGAGTAAGACCTAGAAATGGGGTTCGACACTCAATAATCTCAATGGAAAGTCTCACCTTAACTTTCAAAACTTCACAGTGAGGTGAAGATGAAAATAAATAGTTTGAATGGTGTGGAGCCAAAAATAATCACAAGGCGACATGTGGATTTTTGGGTTAAAAGGACAAATCACCCTCAAGACGCACCGAAATTCCTACGCGCTAGTAGTGGGCAATCATATCTCAACCAAATCAAAAGTGCCCAAAATAGATAACAATTCAAAACCTATTTCATCCATCCTCATCAAATCCTCTCCACAAGGTAACTCCCAAATCATTCATCTTTTATTATATTAATTAGCTCATCAATTAGGAAATTATTATATTAATTAGCTAAAGGGCAGTCACCTTGAAGGAGATGGAGGCATTGGCAACTCCGAAAATTTGAGTCGCATATTCCTCCCTACTCAGCCTGCATACAATCATTGGCGATAAGGAAGGTGTTCGGCGAATCTGGAAAAAAGTAAAACCATTGTTCCCCAAAATGAATGATGTTGAGTACACATGCATGTTGTCTTCACTTGTGAAACTCGAGCAGTTTGAAGAAGCTGGGAATAAAGAAACATATGCAAAAAATAAAGCCGTGTTACAGTACTTGGAAGCTTCTTACTTGGGGTTATTTGAAACAAGAACATAAGGAAAAAGCGCTAGAGTATTTCAAGAAAGCTGTTGGTATTGTGAAGAGATGGGATCCTGACAAACGGTTGATTGGCGAAGTATTTGACGGGCTCAAGGAGAAAGACCATATTCAAGGGGCGTGAGGAACTATTGGTAAGAGAATAAAGAAACATATGCAAAAAATAAATTTAAAAAAAAAAAATTTAGAAAGGGGGGTCCGGTATGACGCTAGCGATTATGATGTAGCACAATCACTAGCTAGGTAGCGACAATAATTCGGACAATCGTTAGCAAAATACCGATCATATCATTTTCTATTTTATTTATTTAGTTTATGTTTTTTTTATTGAATTTTATTTTCTTCCTAAGTTACTTTATTTAGATTCAAATACCATTAGATTTAAATTGATATCCTCATTTTCCGTGCTCCAAGCCAGCTTCAATTTGCGCAATGAATTCTACCTCGTTTTCATGCGTGGGTCCAGCCTCGTTTTACATAATAGAAGCCTCCAGTTTTTCGGTGAACTGACCTTGCCTCATTGTTTTTGTGCCTAAGTTTGCCTCATTCTACTTGCGTGGAGTCTGCTTCATTTTGCGTGCATCAAGGCCGCCTAACACCCACGTTTTTTTGTCAAAAATTCAATTTTTTTATTTTCGCGAAATATTATATGTGAGCATTAAGGAAAATTTTATAAAACATTTCGAAGCGGTTTTACAATTTATTGAACAATATATGCATATTTAGTATAATACTAGGTTGAAAACAAGGAAATAAGTGAAGATGTATTAAGGCCCAAAACATTGTTAAATGGGGTTCCACCCTCAAGAATATTGACTTTGAAACCGGGCGGCAACTGCAAAAGCTGCTTTAGTTTGGGATTAGGAAGGGTGAAGTTTCGATGGCTCTAGTCAAATCTGTATGGCCAGCTATATCTATCGGGCACAACAGAAAGTCTTACTTTAATTTTTAAAACTTCCCGATGAGGCGAAAACGAAGGCAAAGGCGAAAATAAATAGTTTGTGTGTTTAGGTTCGCCTCATTCTGCATGTGAGGTATCCGTATTGTTTTGCATGCAAGAAGGTCGCCCTTTTTTACGTTCACTAAGCCGGTGTTATTTTGGCGTGCACGGAGCCATACTCATTTTCCGTGTGGAGGAGTGAGACCCAAAAATAGGGTTCGACACTCAAAAATCTCAATGGGAAGTCTCACCTTAATTTTCAAAACTGCACAGTGAGGCGAATGTGAAAATAAATAGATTGAATGGTGTGGAGCCAAAATTAATCACAAGGCAACACGTGGATTTTTGGGTGAAAATGACAAAATTGCCCTCGAGGCACACTAGGATTCCTACGCACGAGCAGTGGGCAATCATCTCTCAACCAAGTCAAAAGTGCCTAAAAGAGGTAACAATTCAAAACCTGTTTCATTCATCCTCATCAATTCCTCTTCACAAGGTAACTCCCAAATCATTCATCTTTTATTATATTAATTAGCTAATCAATTAGGAAATTATTCTATTAATTAGCTAATTAATTGATTTATTATTCAATTATTCCTAATTAGCTACAAATCATGAACCTCACCCAAAACACCGACCAAGTGGCCGGTCCTCCTCTTCTTAAAGGGGTCGGCCACACCCCTATAAATACTACCTCATTCTCTTCAAAACTCAATTCCAATTCTCTTGCTAAATTCTCTAAATTCTCCAAACGTTTTTTCCTCAAAATTCTAACTTCGACATGGGAGGTTCTTCAGCCAATGTTCCCTCATTTATCATGGGCGCGTGAGACTCTTGGCCTTGACCAGAGGTGTTATTTGTTTTGTAGGTGCAATTTAGTCCAAGAACAAGAAGGAAGAAATTTGCATCCACAAATTGGTGCTTTCATTGAGAGTTGAGTCCCATACTCGTAGAAAACTTTTGCATCAAAGGTTTTCTATTTTCTTGTCCATTTGTAGTTTTTTCATACGTTTTTATTTTTAGAATCTTTTTATTTGCAAAAATTATGTGGTAAAACATAAAAGAAAAGTACAATGGCAAGAAATTTGGAAACTTCAACGAACGAAAATTCCAATGTTCAAGAGATGGGACCACGGCGATCCACAAAGCTAAAGGTGATAATAAGTGGAGTGACACCACCACCAAGGCAACCACCGCGGTGGTCACCATAGTAGCCACCCACGATGAGGTCCATGAAGCCACCACCATGGCCCAAGCCATGTCATCCAAGCTTGACGTGCCATCCAAAGCCCACGGCACCAAGGCCACGGCCCAAGCTGTGTCATTCCAAGCCTAAGGCAAACTGGCATGTGTCGTCCAAACCCGACAAGAACCCAACGCGTTGCCAAGCTGAGCCCTAACCTCACACCCAAGTGTGCCACACGCCGAACAGCCTACTCCCATGGCCCAAGTTACTTCTGCCAAGCAGCCCACTCCCGTGACCCAACCTGCTCCCCCCAAGCAGCCTATTCTCGCGGCCCAGCCTGCTCCCGTGGCCCAACCTACTCCCGTGGCTTTCCAAGCAGCCCAAATCGGTCCAAGATTAGTTCAACCGTCTTGACTCCAAATTTCCAGACCGACGATTGAACCGAGAGCATTTTCACCATATTTTTCTGCAGATTTGACATTTCCCAACTCAAATCTCGCGCTCGGAGTCTACCACACTTCCACTACTCAAGGAAATACATTCATTCCAAGCTCTTTCAACCCAAATGGAAAACAACACTTGTTTCGACAAGTCATAGAGTTGACGAGCGCCCTCGTGCAGCAGATAACCTTGGTGAATCAGCTCTTGCAACGCACCGAGATGCAACGTGGCCTAGACGAGGTGTCCCGAAGTAGGATAAGGGTAAACGAAGAACCTCTACAACAGCGTCCCGGCAGGCAGCCACTCGACCAACCATGAACCTAGCGTTCGGGCAGTGTACACTCTCTACTAGGCCCTCGAGATAGCGTATACTCCCGTCTTAGAGCGTGAATGAGTGTGCACTCTCGACTAGGCCAACGGACGAACATACATTTAGGGTTGGGGTCACACTCTGATAGTCAACATGAGTAACCTTCTAGGCGAAGTGTTCATTCGCGGCTAAGCCCGCAAGGAGCATCATCCACCTCACATCGGAGTTGGTCGCACGACGGACCGAGAGAAGTAATTACTCAATCTTGCTTAAGTTTAACCGACAGCTTGTGAAGAACTCATTCGCCTGCTAGGAACACATCACATGCACCGCATCCGCGACATAGACTAGCCAAACACATGGAAGAGCAACCTATACCAGCAAGTCACGACTAGGGGCAACCGAGAGCTCAGCTACCCCCATCAAAGGCAAATTCAGGAAGAAGTATAGAGACTCTTGACCGAGCGATTGCGCAATTTCCAACACAACAAGATCACCAACGAGGCATTACTAAGAGACATAACCAACATAAGCAGGTAACTCTTCATAGACCGGATCAAGCAGGCAGAGCCTTTACGCAATTTTAGCATGCCATATTTCACATCCTTCAAATGAGATGGAGACCCAGAGAGACATTTGAAACATTACCGAAGCACAATGATACTTTATCAAAACAATGACAATCTCATGTGCAAGATATTCGCCACCACTCTACAAGGTGCGACGCAAAATTAGTTCTGCACCCTGCCACCACAATCCATCCAGAGTTTCGACGAATTTTCTTTGGTTTTCACCAAAGAATATGCACCATATTGCTCGATCAAGAAAAAGTCCTACCACTTGTTCAACGTCAAGAAGAACCCAAAGGAGTCGTTTCACGACTATGTGAAGAGGTTCAAAGCAGGGAAGGCAAAGATAGTTGGATGCAACAACTCGATAGCTAGAGCAGCCTTCCAAAAATGACTCCCAATCGACCACCCGCTATTCAAAGAATTGATCATGAAAGAAGATCTAACTTTGACAGACTCTTTCGTTCTGGCACAGAAGCATGCCCTTTGGGACGAAGTTAACAAAAAAGTTTCTTTGGAAAATCATTATGCTCCTCACACCTATAAACAATGAACATTCAGTTATACGTATATATAAATAATCATGACCACAGTAGACAATATTAAAAGATAAATAAAAAAAATGACATACATGTCGAGCATGTTTCTGAGCATTCTCCACTATTTTAAACTTTGAAAGACCACGCTTTGTAGAGCTTGATTCTTTTCTATTTTTAGACCCCATTGGACGACCTTTGTGAGGTTTAACATTAGGCTTAAGAGTTAATGGAAGAGAAGTATCAAGAAATTCACAAAGTTGCCTTTTGGTATCCTTTTTTTGAGCAAGAGGTAACTTTTCATACTTATCTTTAAACTCCACTAGAAGGCCGCTTATTTGATCTTGTTCATTGTCCAAGCTTACATGACCATCATTGACAAACAATCTTCTATCAATCCTCCATTGTGGATGTATGTCATTTAGTTGCAAGACTTCAATATTCATCTCTCTAATTATGTGTTTCACATCCCGTCCCGGGGGGGGGGGGGGACCACTTCCCGGGCCCACTCCACCATCGTAGCACGATATTGTCCGCTTTGGGCCCCGACCACGCCCTCACGGTTTTGTTTTTGGGAACTCATACGAGAACTTCCTGATAGGTCACCCATCCTGGGAATGCTCTCGCGCGCTACTCGCTTAACTTCGGAGTTCCCATGGAACTCGAAGCCAATGAGCTCCCAAAAGGCCTCGTGCTAGGTAGGGATGAGAATATACATATAAGGATCACTCCCCTGGGCGATGTGAGATGTCACAATCTACCCCCTTTAAGGGCCCGACATCCTCGTCGGCACACTCACGGCCAGGGTTAGGCTCTGATACCAAATTGTCACATCCCGGCCCGGGGCGGACCACTTCCATGGCCCGCTCCACCACCGTAGCACGATATTGTCCGCTTTGGGCCCCGACCACGCCCTCACGGTTTTTTTTTTGGGAACTTCACGATGGGTCACCCATCCTGGGAATGCTATCACGCGCTACTCGCTTAACTTCAGAGTTCCCATAGAACCCGAAGCCAATGAGCTCCCAAAAGGCCTCGTGCTAGGTAGGGATGATAATATACATATAAGGATCACTCCCCTGGGCGATGTGGGATGTCACAATGTGAGCACAAAGAAGACCCATTTTCTTGAGAAAATGACCCTTACATTAAGATGGAAGATCACAAGAACTTGATGCTTCAAATTAATTATATAACTCATTCAATGCAAATCTAGATACATGAGTAACAACGTCTTTGAAGAAGGGAAGCCGAAACTTGTGTGAAACTCTAACTTTTTCAATTGAAAGTTGAGTTTTGATTTCTTGAAATTGATTTTCAATAGCAAGACATATTTTTTCTTTTACCTCGCGAAGACTTCCAGTTGAAACTTGAAGATATTTTTTTAGCGTTGCATGTGCACCTTCGGTGCTTAAAGTAAACGATTACCAAAGTGGGTAACTTTCTCAGACCATGCACTTACAAAGTTTTCTTTATATGGAAGCCAAGTACTAAGAATATATTTCAAAACAAATTTCTTCTCCTCGTACTTAACTTCAAAACGACTCCAAGCTTCATTGAATGATGTTTCATTAGGAGATTGGATTAAAATTGTCCAAGAGGAAATGAAATCAATCCAGTCAACTTCTTCCTCAAAATGAGCCTTACAATTTGCAAGTATATTTTTCTCAATATGCCACACGCAAAAAAGATTGGAAGTACTTAGAAAGACAATGCATATAGCATTCATCAATGCCAACTCCCTATCCGTTATAATCACCATAGGATGATTATTAACTCCCAAAATCTTACTAAACATTTTTAGAGCCCACACATAATCCTCTTCTTTCTCATTTTGCATGAAAACAAAACAACAATAAAAGGATGTGTTGAAAATTGAAACTCCTAAAATTTCCTTTCTTAATTTTTATATGGGTGGCGTTAGGAATCCTTATCATCCTAACCTATGGAATTGTATTGATTGACAAACTAGTGCAGTAAATGGATTCAATATGCATCCATAGACAAGAATTATTGAACAATGTGTAGGTATTTACTGGCAGCAGACTCGCTGCAAAACGACTCTTTACATTGATTTTTGCACATTGAGATTAGGCACCCAATAATTCCATATGGTCATGGAGCCTAGGTAAAACCACATCATTAAACCTAATTCCAGGTAAAGTGTATTGGGGACCAATAGAAACAGCATTCCAATAGAAAATTAATTTCCCCAAAACCAACATAAATCAATTTTTTAATTTTCTGATCCATAATTTGAAAATCTTCTCTAAAAATTAAAACTACACCAGTATTCATTCATTCGATTGACATTTGAACCACAAAGTAGGGAAAGAAAAAAATAAACCTAAAACACAAATTGAGATAAAACCTAACACAAGAAGAGAACAAAAACCTTAAATTTCAAAATCAATCTTAATAATTTGAGAAAATACTTTAGAAACTTACCATCAAAAGTGTTAAGATGAGGAATGCATTCTGAAATTTCATCCATGTTATCCTCCTTGCATGCCATATCCAATATGTTATGCAACTCAATGTCCATCTGGAGCTCTTCATCTGTTATTATCAAGTCATCCGTTGTGGTTTTTCACAAGAAGTAATAAAGAAGGGTAATAGATTGTGACACGCCCCGATCGAAGTCAGGGCATGCTGGCCGTCACGTGAGAATGACGTAACCATGTGTACAGTGAGGAAGCTAAGAATAATAAAAGTACGAATAAATAAAAACCAAGCTAAACGCTGCGTAAATAACATACATATGCAAACGCAAGTGTTAATACAATCATTCAGAGCACAGAAGTCCTAGTGCAGTCTGGAGAAACAAACACTAAATAAACACACCCAAAGGTGGTCATACACTGGTGATAATCTATCAGATATACCGTGAATCCCTCGAGAGCCACTAACAGAGCTATCTAAACTAGAACCTAGAGGGGCGCAAAATAGAAAACGTGAGTGGGTAAAAACAAAGCTTTTCAAAATCATTTCAATAACAAAAGTTCTAACCCCTTGCCGTAAAACCTGTATAGTTTCCCAGAAAATAGAATATGCATATATATATAACTCATGCTCGGAAATATGCCACGTCGAATGCCTCAACATAGAAATGCAAGTACTCAGGTAATGTCAAATCAACGCCATGAAATCTGTCAGTCGAAGTCACCTAACGTGACCTGTACGGCTGAATCTAGAGCTCAAGTCCACAACTCACTAACTATACCTGCACACGAGTCGGAACCACCTAAAGTAGCCTATACGACAGGACTGGGTGTAAAATAAGTACGCTCAAGTGCTACGATCACGTGAAGACTGGGCGAATAATCGCGGGTCACCTACGAGTCGGAACCACCTACAGTGGTCTGTACGACAGGACTGTGCACCTAACTTGGATCCAAGATGAGCGTGTGGTGCGGGAGGTGAACATCACATGAAGGACTGTGCCCTACTCTGGGCGGGACGGAGGTGCAAGTTATGAGCTCTCTATGCATCTCAAATCACTACTAAACATAAACATAAACCATAACCTACCTGGCACTTACCTGTGCGTCCGCAGCACCATACATATTTATATATTCCACTAATAATGCATAATTAACGGGTAAACGTAATGCATGGCATATAAAACATATAAACGTTTAATTTCATTTTCTGGGAAAATCACAAGTATATAGGTATATACGGAAAACCAAAAGCCCACTCACTGGTATGTAGAAGCGTCATAACTCCCTTGCCTCGAGTGACTGTGCTCATCCTCGGGATAGATCTCACCTATATGCGAAACAACTATAAAAACGTTAATTTTAAAGCACATAATCCTAACTAGGTAAAAACTTCTCATACAATGCTTAAATGGGGTGTATGAATACACCAACGTGATTTACACAACCTCACGAATATCCTCATATTTTTAAAATAATTTTCTGACACCGCACGTGCCCCCACGCGCTGGCCAAGGCACGGATACACGCGCCGCCTACGCGCAGGCACGTGTCTGGCACACTGATGGCGTCATTTAACGCCGTCAAGAATATTCTGTTAAGTCTGAGAGATTTCGTTAATGCCGTTAGGAATATTCCGTCGTCTTCTCTGGCCAAACTCTGACGCCGTCGCCGTCGCCGGAAAACTGGGAAAAATTCTAAACTTAATATCTCCCTCATTTTCACCCAAATTTCACGAAATTGGTACCAAAATGAAGCTTACAACTAGAGGAACAAATCCTTACCACTTTCAAGCACTAAAAACCAATGGAATCTCGTCGAAAAAACTCCACCAACTCCGGCCAAACCTGCAACTCACAAACCCGACGTCCAAAATCTTCAAACGAACCACCCCGAGCCTCCTAAGGACCTCACCAAGCTTCCTACAAGCCTGAAAATCCCAAAAACACAAGAATTTACGTGTGCATGAACAGTGACCAAATTGGGGATCACGAGTTCGACGTGAAAACGAGGGTTCCCTTACCTGAAATGGGTATGGTTGGACTCCTAAGAACCTCATGAGTATAAATATGTAGTTTGTTTCCTCGATCTACCACGTTTCCAATGGTTTTGGTGTTGTCTGTACGAAGAAGTAGGGAAAGGGAGAGAGAAAGGGACTCGGGACAGGAAGAAGATGGGGATGAAAGTGTGTCGGTGCGTGTGTGGTCCCAAAAACAGCCAGCCAAATTCAAAAAACGACCACACAACGAAACAAACATACTAGGGGCAAAATCGTCATTTTACCCCTACGATACGAAAAATCCGGGACGGGCTGTCACATATTGGCTTTTCATGGAAGGAATGAATGGACGCATAGAGGACAGGGAAACGGAGGCACATAGGAAGGGGAGCAGTTTGGGAGTTTATCTTGAGTGTTGATTCTTTCTAAGTGTAAAAATCAAAACTAAAAAATAACTTTCAAAAGTTAAAAAGTAAGGATATATATGAAAGATTAAGGGGTGTGCTATCCACACACCCCAAATTACTTCTCACACACCTCTTGTTAATTTCTGTTTGTTGATCTTTTTTAATTCATCCGATCCGACGGTTGAAAATTAGAAAGGTGTGTGAGATGTAAAATAGGGTGTGTGAATATCACACCCCAAGATTAAATAGTAAGATACCAATTAAGTATTAAAAAATTAAAAAAAAAAAATTGTGGGAAAGTAGTTAATGATGTGTCAATATCACAACCATTTCCATGGCAGAGGAGAAATAGGAGAGATTATTTTTATTAATTTTAATTTTTTTTTTTTAGAACTAAAGAATATGTAATTATTAGAAGCTTTTATTAGTAGAAGCTCTTATAAGTCTGCCTTGACTTGCCAAACCCAACTGAATTGCCAGTTGTGTTGACCTGAACTGGTTCTGACTCACAAGCACTTTACAATTCCAGATTATCCTAATCTTTTTCATTACTTGTGGGTTTGGAGTAGACCTACATTTTTATTTGGTTGGATTCTTATTTGAACGAAAAATATATCAACAGTCCTTTCATTCAATATTTTAGTGGATAGGTTATTGAGTTTCTATTCATGTATATCGGATTTGAAACCCCCTCCCCTAAATTATTGAAAACAAAGATGTATTTTTGATTGTCACCCCAAAGTAGTGGCGGGCATCACTACTATATTGATTGTTGTCAGATGATTGTGATCTAATTATATCTATTACATAAATTTTGAAAGTTGAACTCGTCTAATTGCAATTAATGTAACCATGATGATTACCACCGCTTAAGGGTGATGAGCAATAATATATGTATGAAGATGCACGATATCAAAATAACTACCTAACCCCGAGATGGTTAGGCTAAGAGTTTGATTTCGTACAATATATATATATGTCCAGATTTCGTTTTTCTCAAAGCCGAAAAAATGGCTACATTAAATGTTAATATAAGATGAACATGTACAATGAATCATTTGAGCTTATTGCTCCTTGTATAAAATAGAAAATTTTCATTTCAAGAAACTGACTCAAAAATTTACCTTTTTAATTTAAATACGATATTCCAAACTATTTCATGCAAACTTAGGTATAAGAGGCGGATACAAGACCAACTAATCTAAAATTAAATATATAAGTCCCCACTTTTGCCTTCCTAAATGTTTCTGTGAGTCAGCTGGTCCATTTTTACATTACATATATACGTTTAATTCTACCTTGATGCGTTTTAAAAGTGACGTATACCAAAGCTTGGTTCCAAGTAATTACCATAGAACGATTATGATGATATCTGCAAAACTTAGCATTTTTTTTTGAACATACGATATTATTTACGTTAAGGGGAGGGGATGGGCTAGCAATAATATGGTTCAAATTCGCCTTTGGCGAGAATTGAATCTAAAATCTCTCACTTATAAGTTAACTTTTAACATCTTGCTTATGTATCAAAATGTGGGACCCTCCTTTCCTAAACCATACTTGATTTGGTAGCGTTGGTAAGGTGGTTAAGAAAAATAGGCACTTGCACCTCCCTCCCCACTACATCTTCATACATATGGCTTATTAAAAAATGGAAGACTTTCTCTTGGTGGATAAAATTGATAGGTTTTATCGATATTTCTGACATATAAGTTAAATATCAGAGAAACTTTTATATTCATTCGTTTAAATGATTGTTTGACATTCTTTAAAGTTCATTTTTTTTTTTTGGATCAAACTATATATTTGTTAGGTTAGATGTTAGATTAGAGAGCCAACAAAGTTCGAATCCACGCCGTGGTGCAATGACAACATTCTTCTCCACCATTGTGGTAGAGGGTCACCTGCCCCTAAAGTTTCATTTTAAATTCCCACAATTTTTGCAATGTAATCTTAAGTCATCTAGGGAGAATTAGATTTTAATCAGACTGCAATGAGACGGGAACATTATTCTAACTAACTGTACTAAAACAAGTCTATAAAGTCAGCCAGCCCCAGCCAGCCAACATCAGAGCGTTACCTGAAGAATAACTGCAAAGACTAAATAGGAAGAGGGGTCTACCCAACCCAACCCAACCCACTTCCACGTCCACGTCCATTATGCACACTCAATTTACCGAAATACCCCTTTATTATGATAAAACCACTAGAACAAAAGTTTGACATTTATTTTGAAAAAAAAAAATATAATTATTAATATATTTGGCTACTGGCCAGCCCTTTTTCCTAGTACAAAATTACCTTTAGGCCCTTGCATTTCTAATTTTAGATCGTTGATTTTAGAAAATTTTTGTTCACAAACTCCATGATTAATTGATATATGGTTGACCTTGATTGAAAAAATAAAACAAGGGATAGTAACCATATGGACTTTGACTTATATTATCCATCTGGTAAAGTGGTAGGCTAAGAAAAATCATTTCGGATTTGAATCTAGAAGAAGAAATCAATCAACAACAATACAACATGAGTTTAATACGAAAGTAAATTCCTATTAATAAGCTTCAGTTACATAAAGAGAATTAAACTGGTAACTTTTCAAATTTTCAATCATGAGTTAAGGCTCTTTTTAATCAAGTGTAATCTCTCGGTATGAAAGTTCCTAGTTATTATCAAATTACTAATTCAGTCATTATATCACGTATTATCGATCACTTTAAAGATTGCAATGTCAAAAGTAGCAATTAAGAAAAATTCAAGGCTCGTTTGCAAGTGCTTTTGAAATGATTAAAAGCGCTTTTAAAAAAATATTTTTGAATTTTAAAAACACCGCTTATGTACTTCTTGCAGGAAGCAATTTAAGTGTTCTTTTTCAAAATTTACTTGCATTTTTACTAAATATTTGGTTCTAAAAATAATTTTACTAGAAACACTTTTAATTATTTTAAAAGCACTTCTAAATAAGCCAAACATCCAGCATTTTTCACATCACACATAATTGGAAAAACGTAACCTGGTTTCCACCGTAATTCTAGTTGTAAACAAAGGGTCAAATAACGACGTGTGTTTTTAATATCCGATAAGGAAACAAATTTATACGCGCTTTATTATTGTAGATGAGGACAGAGAAAATAAATAAATAATTTTTAATTTTTAATTTTCTCCACGTGAAAGACTCCTATTTGGCTATGAAATATGATGATTTTCTCTCTCTAAAGTTTGGTTCTGTTTCCTGCGAGGAGAGAGAGGGAGTGGGAGGGAGAGTATTTAGTTGCGTTACAGGTTAGAAGTTGGAACTCAAATCACAACTCTCAACCCTTTCTCTCTCCCTCTCTAAAGTGAAATAAAACCCTATCTCTCTCTCTTTCTCTCTCTTGTTTTTCTGTCTGTATATTTCCATGGCTGCTCATGAGGAAGGAGAGGTTGGTTTCGAAGAAGGAATGTTGTGGCTGCCGTCACAAGTTTTGGATGAAGCAATATGTGACACAAAGGTTTCTCTCTCTCTCTCTCTCTCTCTCTCTCTCTCTCTCATATTTTTTCACTCTCTTTTTGATCGGCGAAACGATAATGGTATTATTGAGCGATATCTCTTCTTGCTCCAAATACAGAATTTAATATTTTCTAGTTTTGTTTCCATCACTGTTCCGAATTTATTAAAATTTGATTTATCCTATAATTTGCAGGCGTATTCGAGGCTCCATGTAAAACACCACCACTACCACAGTGATCAATTGGTACGTACTCTCTGCCATCACTTTCGTTTTCTTTTCTCTCCATCAATGGTGATCGGATAGGTTTTGACGTGTGCGGAATTGGTTATTAGTTTCTTTCATTTGCTCTAGTCATTTTTTCATTCCTGCAATTCACGGGTTTTACATATAGGCTTAAATAGTTTAATAACCGACAAAATAAAAGTTTTTGCACAAATGTCAAACGGTACCATTGATAGAGAATTGAAAATGATTACTTTCGAAGATTGATTTTGAAGATTTTGGTTCCTACCACTACAAAAAAAAAAAAAAAAAAAAAAAAAAAAAAAAAAAAAAAAACACCATTTTCCGACGAAATTTATTCTTGAGTCGGTCGTTTTCCATAAATAAAAATAATTAAAACATTTCCCATACGAAAATATTAGTGGGACAAACCTTTTAAAAAAAATTAATTAATTTTTTTAAAATTTTTGACAATTAACGATTACCTACTCATGAGGCTACATAATATATTACTCAACTGTCACGTTTAGGTCTTATGAAACTGGTCTACCTAATCATTTTTATTGTTAGTTTACTCCCTCTTATTTTTGCAACTAATTAACTCTCTTTTTTTCCCTAACAATGCAACTAATTAACTTTAAGGTATAGTTTGATCTTAGAAAGAGAAAGTTATTTGGAAATTTTTTGTTGAAGTAGTGTTTTGGGGGAGTCATTAATTTAGAGTTGTGATCAAGGAATCTATGAAGGTTTCTTCGAAAAATTGTCGATACATGGCTTAGGCATTAAGTAAAATATTTCAAAATTAGTGTATCGAAATTAATAAGGGCTTGTTTGGGACTATTTAAAATGATTAAAAGCGTTTTTAGAGAAAATATTATTTGGTTCCAAAAGCGTTTAAAGTGTTTCCTACAAAAAATACCATTTATATGCTTGTTGCATGACGCAATACAGTATTTTTCAAGGATTCACTTGACATTGGTTCTAAAAGAGCTTTCGGCCATTTTAAAAACATTTCTAAACAAGCCATTAAGTAAACAAATTAAGTCTTTTGGTGTTGTTTTTTACTCAAAATATCTATCTCGAGCTTGAATGCAGTAGTACTATTGTATACTCGTATATACATATATAATTCGTTTGACTAAAAGATAATGTGCGAATTGCAGGATTCGAAATCTAGCTCGATGAGACCATATCATAGACCAAAAGTCAATGTGAATTGGTCATCCGGAGGACCTGGAATGCAAGCCATCTTCCTGGATTCTAGTCAAAAGGCATGTGGCACTGGCGTTTTTCTTCCACAACGGGCAGGCACCCACTTCATCAGAAGTAAAAAACCAGGTAGGTAACCCTAATTTCGGATTCGATTTTAATTTGGTCATTTTTTTGGGTATATTATTCTTAATTTTGATTAAGGTATGTACGTGAATAATGAGCGTCTTCAAATGACCAAAATCAAACGACGAAAATCGAAATACCCTTGTTAATGCTTGCTTTGCATGCAGCTTGTGCTCCCGTTCTGCTGCCCTCTCGTGTGGTTCAAGCTCTGAACCTCAACGTGCATGCACTAGGCCTGCAAATTTCACCTCGACAAGGTTAGTTATACGATCCATACAAACATATATGCAGTTGATGGCAGCTGATCCGTGTCACCAATTTTTTAATAACTTTTGACACGTTTTGGCCCACTTTGTAATGTATTTTAACGATCCAAACCGTCTATCTTTTAAAACATCATTCATAAATCATTCTTACAAAATATTAGACAAATCCAAAACCATTAAGACATTCATTTGTAGTGAAAAAAATGAATGAATACAATTTTATAAAGAAATCCTAAACTCAAAATCCAACTGTCATATAGTTTCATATTCAGGTGATTTTGGATCGTTAAAATATATTACAGAGTGGGCCGGCCACAAAAAAATGTGTGTAAAAAAATGTTGTCAGGGATCCGCCCGCATAGTTGATATATCATATTTTACTTAATTTGATTGAAGTATCTTTTGTTGTTTTATTTTATGCTGCTAAGAAATTCGGGATTCTAACTTCAGATTCTAAAGAACATAAGTGGAAAAGTGAAGACTACTTGGTAGCTCAAAACAGGAATGGAAATAAGGATGTTTCGTCTACTCAATGCTACATTATTTCCCAAAATCCGAATTCTTCACCAGAGTTGTTTCTTCCAAAGGAATGGACTTACTAATGGCGAATACGAACAACGATTATTACACATATACAAGAAACTATATCATCGTATAAGGATAAGGCTCTCGTAGCTCTACGATTGATGTGTACGGCTAGCTCTGTTGAATGATCGATCTTTGATCATGTAATGTAAGCTTAAATAAACAGCTAAATGCTTCCATTTTTAGACAAGTGCTTTGATAAATTGTAATTGCTTATGGGCTAGTTTGACATTACCGAAATTATTTTAAAAGAAGCCGGTCCCGAACTAGCCTAATTATATGTAATTCTTTTGAATTTAAAATGATCTTGCAAATCTTTCAATAATCAAAATTAGAAAATAAAATTTATAGCTAGTGGCCCGTTAGTCTTGTATGGACCAGTTAATGGTTTCGTTACGACAATCCACTCTTTTGGGGGTTGGAAAGATTCACAGAAGTATTTCAGCCTTCTTCTAGCCCATTGCGCCATGAATCGAAATGAAGATGTGTTGTATAAAATACGGGCATAAACTTTGTCTCTAACCATTAGGCCACCCTGAATGTTGAGTCATGTATGTCCTTTTGATCAAGCGAAAATTGCATTCATAATTCAATCGCGAGTAGCAATATAAATTAATATATGGGAAAGGCTTATGCTTGAAGTCTGCTTATTCCCTCCGTTCAAATTCGAATCTCTTCTATGGTTTGAACACACATTGTAGAATACTAGAGTAAAGAATGGCAAAACGGGCCGTTTTGCGTCCATAGAAAAAAAACATTATTGTAGTAAAATTTGAAGATGATCCTCTTACGATCGTGAGAAACCTAGGAATCCTTATATCTTAACTGTTTATCGTATATCATACGATCATTTTTCGTCAAATATTATTTACGATGCACGATAAATGATTAAGATGTGAGGATTCGTAGAATCCCTACAATTTGGATCCGAATGGGATCCAAAATCCCTTTGAAACACTAATCCCAATCATGCCTTGCCACGACGGATGGACCTTCGCCGACCTAACAATGGGCCAATAAGAATATCATGTCAATAGTGCAAAACGAGCGAGTAAAGCAGAGGATTATTCCCCCACCTTAAAGATGAGCCGTTTCCCAGCTCAACTGAACTGAACAGTCCCGCTGCTCCGTGTTGCTCTATCAGTCCCGCCATGGAAGCCACTCTTCTCAGCTCGCAACGCTTCCATCCCAAACTCTCGCCCGCAAAATCTCGAGGTCGGTTTCCTGTTTGTTTCCCGAGAAAACTCTGGAAAATCATGGAAAATTTGGAGTATTGTTAGGTTTAGTAGTCTCTTGGTCAATTTAATCCAGTAACGCGTAGCTGTGTATCGAAAATGTTTCCGTGTTGAATTTTGTAGCTTCGGATGAAGTTTCTGATGGAGATTTTCTGGTCATTTACTTGCAGGTGCAGTTTCGGGTTGTGAAATTCAAGTTTGTTGTTTGCCAATTGTTAGGAATAGTAGCTATGTTTCCCTTAGGACAAACCCTAGAAATTTCATGTTGCCAAACAGGCCCTTATTGTCCAGAGTGAACAGAAGAGTCTCCACTAAGTTTTCGAAGCGGTTCCTAAATAATTATACAAATGTTGAGGCCACGCCTCCAGAGTCTCTAAAGGTTGAAGTTAATCCGTTGAGTGGGAGTGACGGGACGGAAATTTCGAAACAGAACGAGGTTGAGAGCTTAAAGGATGAGAAGGCCAGGCCTATGACGTTTAGAAACCGGTTTCTGAATTTCGTGCGCCTGAGTTCAGTGGTTAATAATGCTGCTGAGTCGTTCTTCAAGAGCGAGATTAGGAGGAGGCTGTTTGTAACAGCTGTGCTAATTGTGATTAGTCGTGTCGGTTATTTTATCCCTCTGCCTGGATTTGATAGAAGGTTGATCCCTCAAGATTACCTAAGCTTTGTGTCGGGATCTGTTGGTGAGTAATTGACCGTTCTTCCTCCATGTGTATGGTCATTTTTGTAATTATGTGATGATTGTTCATGTTGTTTTCTGCCAGATGAACTTGGCAATTTTGCAGCGGAGCTTAAAATGTCTTTCTTTCAGCTTGGAATCAGTCCTCAAATCATAGCATCGATCATAATGCAGGTTTAATTCTTTCCGTCCGCTAGTTTGGTTTATGTTAACCTAACAGACAAATTTGAAACCAATAAAAGTAAACGGATATATGTTTAATGTGTTTAATCTTGTGAGGAAAGTTGGCATGTAATAGAATATAGTTATATATTGAAAATCTCAAAATCGATGTACAGGTACTATGTCATGTTGTTCCCTCCCTGGTAAAGCTGCGGAAGGAAGGCTTAGATGGTCATGAGAAGATTAAGAGTTATATGTGTGTCTAGTTATTCATCTCAAGCAGTGAGCCAAGTTTTTGTTGCATAATTTGTTTGTGACTTACTTTCACACCAGATTTGTCTCTCAAGATTTTGAACATGTTTCATGTTTCCGTTTATTCAAGATGGTGGCTATCTTTCGGCTTTGCAATAGTGGAAGCTATCATACTTGCTTGTTATTCGCTTCCATATTCAATCTATGCGGCTAGCTACAGGTAATGCAGCATATCTATTGTTATTTTCAACAATGATTGTGATTTTGAATATATCTTGGGTCTACTCACAAGTTCTTATAGATGTAGCTGCCTAGGTTCTCTCTTCCACCATGCCCTTAGCAGTTAGCATGGTTCTTTTTCTATTCTATTCAATAATAATCTGGTGTTCTCGTTATCATTTACATTTTTCACCATATATGATACTCTTAACTTGTAGATCTGTTGTTGTTTTAGTTGGTAAGCTGTATTTATGAGGTGGAACTTTTCAAGATGATATTTATCTATTGGGGGAGTATGATTATGGTATGGAATTTTGCAGGGTCAAGCATGTGATGGTGACAAGTATGTTATTGGTCTGTGGAGCGATGACAATGACGTGGATTTGTGATACCATCTCAGAATCTGGATTTGGTACTATACTTGATTTGTTGGTTACTTGGTTGGTATTGTAACATTGTGCTAATATTCCCCATAATTCTGTCCTGTTGTCTTTTTCCGAGCCCCTTTTTTTCAAAGAAGGATTATACTTTCATTTTCTCCAGTCACTATGGTTATCATTTTTGGATACTGGATTTAGGAAAAGTTTTTACATAGTTTAATTTTATATACACACAATTGTTCCACACAAATCTCATGCCTTGTAGTAGAAGATATGTCCACAATTAGGAGATTTGGCTTCAAAAGTTTCCATACCTCATAAGGTTTTTCCTGTGAATTAATAATACATAATTCTGTTCGTCCTCTTTGATGAGGTTTTGACTACCTTGTGCATCTTCTCTCATAGTAAGCATTCACGAGTCCTTGTGGAATACTTGATTTTTCACTGATGGTGACTGTTATTACATATGTGAGGTCTTAAGATCATAGTATCATTCCAACGGTCACTTTTTATTTCTGTAAATGCCCAAAGTACTTTCAAGTTTCAAACAACGTTAAAAATTGTTTGTTCATTTTTTTGTCTTATTGTGTATGGGATTATACTCTCTATCTTCTCTGACTGGTAGTTTATATTTCAGGTCAAGGTTCATCTCTAATTATTTGTGTACAAATATTGACTGGCTACACAGAGACGTTATACAAAATGCTGTCTCAGCTCTCAGGTATGTGATTTAATGAATTCCATTAGTTTGCCCTTTGTTGGGCCCAATTAATATCCAATCAGATGCATTTAATTCTGTAACTTTGCTCATCCTATCAATAGTATTCTGTCAGATGTCATTTAACTTGAAGATTTAAAGTTTAGTGATTCATGTTTTTTTTATGTATTTCAGGAAGTTCTGTTAGTTGGGGGCCTTACTTATTTGCAGTGTTGGGCGTTTTCACCATAGTCACTATGTGGGCAGTTGTGGTGACTGAAGGGTGCAGGAAGATAAAGCTGCAGTACTATGGTTTTAAGCTTGCTTCTGCTGCAAGGTAATACAACCCATTTGGATGGGCTGTGATCATTCTTAAAGAAAGTGACTGTGTAGTGCGTACTTCTCTCTATACATGGTGTGGTTGATTATAAAGATGGCTGTTCTTAGCCGTTATTGCTTGTAGACTGATCTCATTGTCGATTAAAAGCTGAGTAGAAGCCTTTATTTTTATTTCTGTTGGCTGACACTATTTTCTGGGCTTTTGTGTTTTGGGCAGAGATGACTCACCTATTACCGAAGTGGAGCCCTATATCCCTTTTACCATTAACCCATCAGGAATGCAGCCTGTTCTCACCATTACTTATCTCTTGGCATTTCCCAGCATTCTTGCAAGGTAAAGTTTTTTATTTGGTGGCATCATTTCCTGGCCGACCCCGAAAGCTTCCTTAATTACACTTTGGCTTTCCCATTTTGAAGTTGAACTTACAACTTTCTGATAATGTGGTTTGTTGGCAGTATTCTTGGTTCATCTTTCTGGGAGCATGTTAAGGAGATATTGAACCCCGAAAATACCATTGGGGCAGGGCCCTGGGTGTACTACTCAATATATGCATTTTTTGTGTTCTTATTCAATATATTTGACATTGTAAGTTTTCTCTTAACATTATATATAATCATTCTAGAATCACCTTGCTTTCTGTTCGTTCTTCAATCTGCAGGCTACAATACAGCAAAAGAGTAATTTAAAACCCAACTAATAAGGATATAGTTGTAAAGCATTTTTTTTATATCTCTCTTTGTGTGCATTAAATTTCTCGTCTTTATGTTTCTATACTTGTGCATTATTGTGCTTAGATGTCTGAATTTGAAAAATATGGTATGCGGTTGTCAGTAGTTTCAACGCTAGCAGAGTCTATTATGGCTTAGGAGTTTAGCATTCTTGGTTCAAAAATCCATAGTAACAATGATATTTGTACATTTAGATGTGAATAGAAATTATGTTAATCTCGTATGTTAAAAAGTTTGCTAGTGTTTTTAATCAATAATGCTTGTCCAGGCCAACTTGCCCAAGGAAATTGCTGATTACTTAAATAAGATGGGTGCCAGGATACCAAACATAAAACCTGGGAAGGCTACAATTGAGTACCTCTCAAAGATTCAGGCATCGACACGTTTCTGGGGTATAATTCTCCTTTCATTGTGTCTTCCTGTTATTTATTAACTTAGGTCCTTTGTTATTGGCCCCCATTGAATTTATTTTTGCTTGCCTTTTTCTTTCCTATGGTGGAAATTCTGCAGGGGGGCTATTGTTAAGTATCTTGGCAACAACATCAAGCATAATCGACCATTATTTACGCAATATCAATGCGGGGTTTGCAATCGGGTTGACATCAGTCCTCATAATAGTAAGTACAATACCAATTCTGAGTATGCCACTTTATCCACTGCTATAGCATGCTTTTGTTTGTGTTTGTTTGTGTACCTTTGTGTTGATCATTAACTCAGTGTAACTGTAAAAAAGTTCTGGCGTTTGAATGAATAGTTGGAGGACGTTAAATATCTTTAGGGTCTTTATTTGTTTACTATACACGTACAGATTCTAACCCGGCTTTACTTTCCTCAGCTTTAGTTTACCCAAATACACCATAAACCGACTGTGTTTATTTGATTAATAAGTTTTTCTTGCATAAACTTGACGGTATATGTTTTGATGCTAGCTTTCCTGTGCGAAAAAAAAAAAAAAAAAAAAAAACCTGATGTACTAAAGTCTACTGTGTTGAAGGGTTTGCACTACCGCGTTATATTGTACGCAACTCTTGCAAGTAGTTCTGACTATTGATTGTGCAGGTGGGTTCTATTATTGAACTTAGAAGATCATATCAGGCATATAATGTAATGCCGAGTTTAAGCAAAGCCTTAAGCCGGTATGGTGTATAACTCCCAAATAGGCTGTGCCTTCTCGTCTTCAGGTGATGGTCTCCTATAACCCAAAAACCGATAAAGAATTTCTGCGTAGAAGGTGACACTAACGACAACTTTTTCTCTCCCTTCAATTTGGCAGCGTTGGAATCCTTAGACTGATGAAACACCTCCAGCAGAAACCAGAAACGGTTATGGCATCGCAATATGGTGCAAGTGGTATGTAGTCCTGACTTTGAGTAGCATCTAATGCTTCATTCATTGGCCACGAAGCGAAGACTTATAGCCGGCATGGTTTCTGCATCAAATGGTAACGCGTCGATGGCAGGGTTTAGTTGAGTGCACTGTAGACCAATACTGGTTTGTATCGCCGATATAAGATACCCTATCTTTTGTATATATAGACACTGGTTTTTATCTTGTGATGTTCTTCTGTGTCGAATGGTAACTAGGTTCTTTTTCTCCCATCACACCCGTTTAATTTTGTCGTTTTTTTCGTTTGATTTATTTAATCGGTAGATCAAAAGTAGGGGGTGAATTGGTTTGATTTTCTTTTTATTTGGTCAATAAAACTGAACCAAATTGAAATACCCGGTTTAGTATGGGCTTTTGATTTTCACAAATTGTAAGTTAACCGAACTAAATTACTTGTCATAAAACATAAAAAATAACACGTAATATGTATAGTATTATATACAAAAGCAAAATATATAATTTTATGTTTTAGTATTTTACTATACATCTCGGAGTTATGAGATTAGAAGTTTGAAGAATTGAGTTATGAAATTAAGTATTTTGAAGTTATGAGATTGTAAATTTAAGTTCCAAGGTCAACAATTTGACATTGAATTTTTTGTAAATTGATACGTATAAGTATTTATTTTAACTTCTTATACACTTTTTGCTAATTTCTGTTCTTTAATAATTTTTAGTTCATTCGATTCAACGGCTGAAAATTAAGCGAGATTTATGAAAAGTAAAAAGATGTGTGTAGATAATATTAGTTTTACCCCAAAAATATTTTCACATTGGTCCACACAAATATTTGACCACATAACTTTTAAAAAAATTTGCCGCCAACGTAGCAACTGGATACGGGTTTATGTGACTCGACCCGTATCATCTTCTTCTGGGCCGTATGGTACCCGATTCCATTTGAAATTTCAGGTAGTTCGTCTTGGCTCTCTCGGGGATCGGAGAGATGGAGATCGCCGCCGACTCTCTGGACGGCTCTGTGATCTTCCACGCCATTAACGAAATCTCCGGTTTCGTGCTTTACATGCACCAGCAAATCCCTGCGTAAGTACTTGCCCCCATTTTCCCAAATCCCTAATCATTTCGATCCTTTTTTTTTTTCTTCTGAAAATCCCCAATTTCCTGCACAGAATGTTGCAGGATATCACTCTGGAATTCGATTCGCTCTGTTCTGAGTACAAGGATTTGGTACGAGACTTTAAATCTCTTGAATTTTGCGTTTTTTCGGATCCGAATTCGAATGCTTTGCCCTGAATGAGAATCTGTGAATTTTCAGGAAATGGCGGTTCAGCAAAACGAGGTGAAGCCGTCGCTCCGGAGGAAGCACGCCGGCGAAATGCGGGAGGCGAAGCGCGGGATTCGGAGATTCGAAAAGCTGATGCGTCAGGTTTCCGACCTCCAAACTGCTCTGAAGCAGATGATCAGCAAGGTTCATGAGTTCCGAGACGCGATTCTGATAGTCGGAGGGAGTCCGCTCCGACCTCAGCACGTCTATGAGCTGAGTTTTTCGAGCGGAACTGCTGTTTCCGAACTTGACTTTGCGAAAAGCAGGGCGTCGGAAGTGCTTTGTAGAAAAGCGATTCGGGGGCTGATTGCAAAGGGTGCTGGGTGTGCTGCTTATTCAGGGCCTTCCAAGCTGTTTCTGCTGGTGAAGGCTCCGGCTTCTTTCAATCTGCCTCTCCATTTTCTTCCAAAGCGTGATTTCCGATACAGCAACAAGGTCGTTTGCTATTAACAATTCAGCTTCCATTATCTACCAATTAGCTTACAACTCACTTGTGCATTTTCTTAATTGCAGATTGTGCCTCTGAAACTAAAGATCAAGAGCAAAACCCAAGATCCGAAAACGGATGCTTCTTCTCAAAGTGGCAGCTCTGATGGTGTGGTTGAGTCTACTCCAAATGATTTTATATGGTACGCCGGTCTGCGAAAAAATAGGCTTTGAACACCCTCAAATGTAAAATATTTGCCAATCCTTGAGGGCCATATCCCCTTTTGTTCCCATAACACACATAACGTTATGTGTGCTATAGGAACAACTGAACAAGGGGTACACACCCCGGGATAGGCAAGTTTCGGTGCTATAATCTTCGTTTTTTTTTTTCCTTGTACTTTTTGCAGTTCATATATTTGAATGTGTCTGAGTTTTGTGCTGTTTCTTGTTTGATGTTACAGGTTTCAATGCCGGCATGTAATAAAGGGTCTGGAATGTAACACACCAACTGACGGAGAATAGCCCCCGACGTGGTCGTTGTGCAAACCAGTGGTGTTCGCCGGTTCCAAACCGGTCAAGTTTAGCCATTCGGGCCTCGAATCCATGGTAGACTGGATTGTGCATACTATGCGGTTCGAAACATTGTGTTTTAGATTCTCTCAAACCTTGACTGTATAATGTAACTTGATTAGCAACCTTGTTTCTAACGTGCAGTTAACGAAACTTATGGTAATGGTAACTCTTGGTTTGTTATCGTACAAGTAGTGAGTAGCTTGTGACTCAAGTTGGTTAAGAGCGTTTAGTGTCGCGTTCAAGTTCTTGGGATTGCATTCGAAGAAATACAAAGGGGGACCCTTCTATAAAAGAAAACCCTCAAGTTTTTTTCTCTTTCCGTGTAGTTTTGGTTGACACTCTAAGTCAGGGTCTGAACCAAAAACTTAGAGGACTTGTCTACCTCCCGAGACACCACCGTGACATCCCGGCCGACGAACACGTTGCAAATGTTTTAGAATTTTCATATTGCATTGTTAGTCATTCTCTAGAAACTTTGCCGAATTGTAATCTCGTCCACTCACTCTACCATGAAAAAGCCCAACTTTGGAGAGCGTCTGACATGAAACAGATACACCTTGACTGTTACATCTTGAGTTAATAAACAATGATATGTGTTACACAAGATTAAGACCACGGTGATAGTATACTCATTCCATATATATCGTTCCTCTTGATTGGACCGATATTTACTATTGAAAGAGTTTATAAAACATATAGATTGAAGCCCATCTTACAACTCAATTTGTTTTATTTTTTATGAACAAATAATATTGTCTACACTAACATGTTAGAGTGAGCTTAAACTTAACCTTTGCTTAAATTCATCTTTATCGAAAATCGGATATAATCCCCCACCCTGTAAACAGTTGGCTACAAGCCGACTTCTAACCCAACGTCTACAAAAAAACCATAGCCACCGTCCCTCTCGGTCTCAGTCAGTGCCAAAACCCAAAACCTCACTAACACCATGAAGTTCCAGGTCGAAGACGTGACGGTCTACTTCCCGTACGACCACTTATACCCGGAGCAATACACCTACATGCTCGAGCTCAAGCGCGCCCTCGACGCCAAGGGCCATTGCCTCCTCGAGATGCCCACCGGCACCGGCAAAACTATCGCCCTCCTCTCTCTCATCACCTCCTACACTCTCTCCAAACCCCAAAACCCCGTCAAGCTAATCTACTGCACCCGCACGGTTCACGAAATGGAGAAGACGCTAGCCGAGCTCAAGCTCCTCCACAATTACCAGGTCAAGCATCTGGGTCCGCAGGCCCAGATCTTGGCGTTCGGGCACTCGTCGAGGAAGAATCTGTGTGTTAATTCGACCGTGTTGGCGGCGAAGAATCGGGATTCTGTGGATGCGGCTTGCCGGAAATTGACTGCCAGCTGGGTCAGGAACTTGGCGGCGGAAAACCCAAATGTGCCGACTTGTGAGTTTTATGAGGAGTACGAGAAAGCTGGGTCTGGAGCTGTTTTGCCTCCTGGGGTTTATATTGCAAGTGTTGCTTAATTGGGTTTTTGATAAATTTTGTTTCTTTGAATTGGGTTTTGAAAATTTTGTTTCTTTGTTTATGTTTTCGATCCGGATTGGAGTGATTGCAATTGGGTTGGTTTGTTTTGTGTGAAAAATTAGGATTTGAGGGCGTATGGGAAGCAGAGAGGGTGGTGCCCCTAGTACATGATTGATCCAAAGTGGCTGGGATTATTTCCAAGGAAATGAAAAAGGAGTCTGTTGTGGTGTTTGATGAGGCTCATAATATCGATAATGTGTGTATTGAAGCGCTTAGTGTACAATTGAGGGTGCCAGGAGGAATCTTAGCAAGATGCAGCATGAAATTGAAAGGTAGGTGCTTCATTTATCCGTCTCTTTATATTCAATCATGGTTTGTTTAAAAACTGGCTAAGATTATTTCGAGATAGGCTTGTTTCAAGCTTTCTTAGCTAGTGCCCTTACATTTAATACAGATTTTCATTCATTTGCTTGACATGGTAGGTAGGTTCAAGGCCACTGATGCAGATAGATTGCGTAAAGAATAGAACCGGCTAGTTGAGGGTTTGGCATAAGGAGGAACCTACCCAGTATGTTGATTGCTCATTCCCTTGATTTTCTTCCATTGAAACTTAAATATTTTTGTTTGATGATTTCCCAAGTTCTCATAACTATTATTTCTTCTGTGTATGCAGTCACAGATACTTGACTTCAAAATCCTGCTCTACCTGATGATATTTTGAAGGAGGCTGTGCCCGGAAATATTTGTAAAGCGGACCATTTTGTGCATGTGTTATGAAGATTGGTCAATCATCTGGAAGTCCGTCTTGAAACCGAGAACGTTGAGAAGGAAGGCCCGGTCAGTTTTGTTGCCATTTTCAGTTCAGAAGCTGGATTGACCAGAAAACTCTGAAGTTTTGTTATGATCGCCTACACTCACTAATGATGACATTAGAAATTACTGACACAGATGAATTCTTACACATTCAAACGATTTGCGACTTTGCGACACTTGTGGGGACATACACTCGTGGATTCTCTATTATAATTGAACCATTTGACGAGAGAATGCCACACATTCCTGATCCTGTTTTACAGGTTAGTTTTGTGTTATTCATTCTTTTCAAATTACTTTTTTTTATTTTTTAATAAAATGAACATTGAATGATTTCTGAAAATTGAAAAATTGGTTAAAAACTAAAAATATATTACACCACTTTCAACAATTTATAAAATTTTATGTCCAAGCTAATGAAATTAATGATGCAATGGTTTTATAAAATCTTCCTGCAATATGTTTCCTTGCATATTTACTATAATGAGTCTGTCTGCCTTTACTTGATCTACTTATATTGCTTCGGTAATGGATGGACTGAAGACTTATTCAGTTATAATCTAGTCTTTTCATATTTGGTATTCCAGCTTTGCTGTCATGATGCTTCACTTGCCATAAAGCCTGTATTTGATCGATTTCAATCAGTTGTGATTACATCTGGAACCTTGAGCCCAATTGATCTCTACCCCCATCTTCTTAATTTCCATCCTGTCATCAGTCGAAGTTTTACTATGTCATTAACAAGAGATTGCATAGGCCCAATGGTTCTCACCCGCGGAAGGTATAACATCAGAAAAGTGTTTTTTGTGCTTACATTTCATTTCTCTTGATTCATTATAGTAGGGGAGTTGTAAACTTGAGTACTTTACTAACCATGTTGTTCTTATCAGATCATAAATTGCCTATTATATTTAGCACTTACTCATATTAGGTTGTATCTAAAGGTTGCTCACGTATATTCTTTCAGTGATCAGCTTCCGGTAAGTACCAAATATGATATGAGAAGTGATCTTGGCGTGGTAAGGAACTATGGGAGGTTGCTGCTGGAGATGGTTTCTGCTGTTCCAGATGAGGTTGTATGTTTTTTCGTCTGTTACTCTTATATGGATATGATAGTCAATAGCTGGAATGAAAATGGAATTTTGAAGGTAACTCCACTATCTATGTCTCTTGCTTTTCCTGGGTATCTATGGACTTTTCCTTTGTCCTCTTCTCCAAGTTTTCAATGAAGTTAGTTTTTCAGAAAGATGCTTACTGCTCCCATTATTGCCACAGGAAATAATGCAGCATAAGCTTGTTACCATCGAGACCCAAGATGTGGTAGAGACTACTTTGGCTCTCGACAATTACCGTAAGGCTTGTGACTGTGGGAGGGGTGCTGTCTTCTTGTCTGTTGCCAGGTATTATAAAACATTCAGAATTTCTTATTATTAATATGCAATTAAAACAAAAATGTGGGAGTGCATTTCTTCACTCAAAAAGAAAAAAAATAAAAGATGGAGTACCCTTTTGCTGTTTGTGTACTCTGTCATATTTAGAAAGCTATCCATTGTTTCTTTCCACATGCAATTCAGAACTTTCAATATTACAATTGATGGGTGACACAGTTCTCTGTAATGAGTAAAATTATGTCTGTACTTTCTCAGAGGAAAGTAGCTGAAGGAATAGACTTTGATCGACATTATGGACGATTGGTGATCATGTTTGGCATTCCTTTCCAGTACACATTAAGCAAGTGAGTTCATTTTTTTCTTAAATCTCTTTTGTTTTATTAAGTGAAGAAGGGAATTTCGAATCAAATTTTCTGCATGTTTTAAATTTTTGTGTTTGGGGGTTTTGTTGGACTGAAACAAATGCTACGTCTGGGGGCTTGACGTATTTTTTCTCACAGGATTTTGCTTGCACGGCTGGAATATTTGTGGGATACCTTTCAAATAAAGGAGGGAGACTTTTTGACATTTGATGCCTTGGTATCACTGCAGTGCCTTTCGTATCATCTAAGAAATATTTGTTTGTTTTTTAAGACATGTTTTCTGAACTTTTTGGGTTCTGTATGATGCAGAGACAAGCAGCTCAATGTGTAGGCCGAGTCATCCGGTCAAAAGCGGACTATGGCATGATGATTTTTGCTGACAAAAGGTTTGTGTGTTTTTTTTTTTTTTATCAATTGAATTACAATATTGTGAATTCACAACTTGAAGGTCTAGTTAAAATTTAGGCACTGATTTTTGGGTGCTTGACTTCAACTTCAGATATATCCGTCATGACAAGCGATCCAAATTGCCTGGATGGATACTGTCGCATTTACATGATGCACATCTGAACTTGAGCACGGACATGGCTCTGCATATAGCACGAGAGGTTTGTCCTTATTTGTTATCACATATTTCCACTATCTTAGTATGGTCATTGATTTGCCTGAAATAAGCATATCTATCATACTTTGTATTTGTGGTTTTCCTTTCGAGTCATTCATCAACTGATTTACCAGTCTGTTGTGACCTAGTAAATAATTAGGTTCCATACTTCTATCCCCATCCCTTTACAACTGTGCTAGATGATTTTGGGATCCAAAGAGAATAAACTAGAAGGATCAAAACCGAAGCGTTGAAACACATATTTTTTGGTCTGATGAAGTCTGATAGCTACTTCTTCAACTGAGTCAGAAAAAAAACTGAAAATACCTTAGCGTTTTTACTTCTTTTTTTTTGCCAGAATCACCCAGCTGTGTCATGATGATAAAATCGAACTTTCATCTTGTTAAAGCTCTTGGCTCACTTGCGATTAACCTTTTGGTATCTAGCATGTTAATCTTCTCTTATCTTGAAAACAGTTCCTTAGGAAGATGGCTCAACCATATGATAAGGTTGGTGGCGGCAGCGGTAAGAAAACCCTTTTATCCCAACAAGACATAGAGAAGATGGGCGAAAGCATTGCTAATGATTTGCTGCGTTTAGGACTCTGCCTGAAAGCAAAGTGAGTGTCGCGGTTTGTGTGCTATTGGTTCTTCATTAGCTAATTATCAGTCCTACAAGGAGGAGTTTGGCCAACTTAGGAGATTTTGTTATCGGTGATCTGAGCAGTTACTTACCGGAGCATGGCACAGCCTTTCGATAAAAATTTCACTCAAATTCAATTTTCCGGGTTTCAGGATTGAAATATGTTGTACGAATTCAGTCTTGTAGATTTTTTGCTTGTAGTTTGTCTTTGAACCTCAATTATATAGGTAGAGCTGCATTTTTGGACCTCAGTTTTGAATAGTTATTAGATGTTTACCATGGCCATGGGTTTAAGTGTTCTAATTATCGTCATTTCTCCGCTGATTGGTTTCCTAATGAATTTCCTTTTTGCATGACTTACGGATATTTGTAGGATGCTATCATCGGCACTCCAGGACAATCATTCACTCATCGTGTAATGATGTTCTTGGAAAGATGTAGAATGATGTTTTTTGAGTGCTAGTAATAGCTTCGGTTTTAGATCATTTGATTAGAAGGGGAATTCAAATTGGGACCTTGAATGCAAGGGAAAGTGTTCTTAACCAACTTTGGCAACGAATTATACACATTTAATGCATAAGATGACTATAATTTGACAATGAATGTAATTCAAAGGACTTCGCAACGACAACAAAACATGAAAGATAGAATGATTTTGGAGCTCTTGTTTTAGATTATGCTGAATGTCTCGGAAACAATACACTGTTAGATTACAATACAAGGGAATAAACAATAAACACAAATTAGAAAAAAGAAAAAAAAAATGTTCTACTTAATACAGTACAATGTACAGCAAGTAGTACTGATGATGCTTGCTACCTAGAGCTACTTGGAAATATGGAATCAGAATTATTTTGTTTTCCACATTTTCCCCCTTCGAAATTCTATATTTACGTACACAAACCCTAAATGGTCCTGCAGATTTCGCCACAACTAATAACATATTAAGAGTCAGATTGGGGTATAATTTGATTTATCACCCTCTTCACTTCCGTTATACTTACTTTCTTGCCACTCACGTTATCCTTCACCTGAAAAAATAATTCAAAATGTATAAAAAATCAGAAAAAAAATCTCATTAACTAATACAAATGAACTAATATGCATGGTGATAAACTATCTAAATTACGTACCTTGGCTCTTAGTTCAGCTACGAAGAATCCGTTATTCAATGAGGACTGGACCACCGTGGTCTCAATTCTTAGCTCCCTAAGTGTTTGCATCACATCAAGCAATAACCCTTCTCTATACGGGCATTGGAGCTCCAACAGCCCATCACTCTCGATTATCGACACCTCTAGAGAAGTCCCCGTCACCATAGGTGTCGGTGAAGGTTCTGGCTGAGGTGGTGGCGGGGGCGATGGAGGCGGTGAGTCCTCCATTACTTTAGCCTTACCAATGGCGACACCGCCGCTTCCCTCCACAATCCTCAACTTCCTTTTATCGGACCCCGGTGGAACTCCTTGGGTCCGCTCCACTACCGTGAGCCCACTTCGCAACTCTTTACAACTACTGGACCTTTGCATTTCCCCGGATGATCTCGATCGTTGATCTTCCTCCATCAGCATGTTACGTGCCTCGAGATCCTGAATTTTGTTACGCAGTTGCTTCACATACTCGATTGTGTCCCCTAATATCGAAGCCTTGTCCATTTTTGTCACAAAAGGCACTAGGGACCTTAGTATAATAAACCTCTCATTAAGCTTCTCTCTACGACGTCGTTCCGCTAACACATGATTGGCACTGAGCTCGTCTTGTGGGGTCCCTTTCCTCAACCGCGTCGAGCCTTCGCCCTCTTGAGATTTTGGCGAGTTTTCGTCGCGATATTTTGAGTGGAGGAATGGTACACTAAATAAAATATATTTCAAGAGCCATTGGGACGTGCCTTCAACCGGCATGAGGAAGTGGTGATCAACCCGGCTCGACCACTTGGCGAAAGCCGACTGAGTCAAGCAAGCTGTGTAGTTGGTGGACGATGAATCTGTCCACCGAGTTGCTTGTCCCTGCAGTATGGTGGAGACCGTCTCCGAGTAATGTGTGTCGTCATCATGTGTCAACTCCTCTAAAGCTAGGGGTCCTGCATAAACACACCAAACAAATTAGGTTGCAATAATTTTGTCAAGAAAATACTAACTAACAATTAGTTACGAATTATAATAATGATTAGGTTAAAAGCTTAATCAAGAAGTACTTAATTCAACAATTAGCATTGAACTTTACGTTGGTTGGTGGAAAATTAGCTAATCATCAAAATATAATATGAAATCTAACGAACAAATTGGCCAGGTTTTTCACGTGGCTGGCTAGAAAAATCACGCATGCAGGTTGTACTTTTGAATTAGGGTTTTATCTTTTTCAAACCATCTAGTAGAATCCCGAGAAGCGAAGATGTTTTCAGGGATCGCTGCAGCAAGTGGAAAGCTCAGTTTTGGACGGGAAAAGCAGGACCTACACGTTTGAGAAGTTGACCTATCTCCAACTCCAAGTAATAAGAAAAGAAACCCTACGTTGTAGTTTACACCAAAGCAAAAATAAGCAAATAATAGTCTGCCTTGCTAATTTCAAGAAGGAAAAAATGTACATGTTGATATGACAACTGCGAGACTACAAGTTACGAGACATTAATTTCTCTGAAGACATATGCCAAGAAGAGTTAGAATTTTTCGTAAATTCTTTGCTAATTTATATTTTTAATATAATATTTTATAATATTGATACGAGAATTAATGTTAAATTATAAAGTGATAGAGAATCTCATCTTGAGTGAGTCTACTTAAAATTTCTCCTCTCAATATGGCTACATAATATTATTGTTTATTTACTGTATACAATAGGATATGTATCATGAGATTGAGATGTTTAATTTACTATATTAACAAAAAAAAAAAAAAAAAAACGTAATAACATAATTTAATGGTGTTTCGTTTAGGTATTTATATATTTTAAAATAAATATGTATTTAGAATGAACACTGTAAATGTATGTAAATTTGACGGTGTATAAATAAAAGGGGCATGGCCATGTGCATAGAAACCTTGAAGTTATGAAACCATATTGTATAATCACAAATCTAACTCGCATTTTTAAGGAAACCAATATCAGATAATATTATTGATTTTAATTTTTAATTTATAAGATTAAGAATTGAAAAAAAAATCAAAACAAAAGAAGAGTATACCAATTAATAACCAAGTTTTGTAGTACCTGTGTGCGGCGGTTGAAGGCCACTGCTCAGCGGCTCTTGTACTGACGGACACCGCCTGGTCGACTCGGCTCGATACGAGTCAGCTTGTCTCTGCTGATCCGCTGGGTTCCTAGACTGACTCACAGCTAACAAGTGGAAATCAGAGTCCAGGTTATTTGAGGCATCGTCCGGGGAGCCCAGCCGGATGTCTTCGGACATCTCGAGTTGCATGAGCTCGCTTGGCTCGGCTACCGCGGCCAAAACCTGAGGAGGGTTTGCGGCGGGAACAACGGCTCCACCATTGCGACCCGTTTCAGCTTCGGAGTCGGACTCGTCTCCTCCGTCGTCCTCCTCCTGATTATCATCTTCTTCTTCGTCCTCTTCGTCTTCTTGGGCGGCGTTGAGAGGAGGGTTGGTGCACATGGTCTGGAGAAGGTGCGGAGAGTGGAAATGTGGGTGATCGGATGAGGTGGCGGGGTTGGATGTGGAGTGCTCGGAGAGGGCGGGTTTTGGTGGCGGAGGGTGGTGGTGGTCAACGAAGAAGGTTTTGACGTGTTCGACTAAGGCGTGGTCTTCTGGAACCTACATTACATTAATACGTACAATAATACAATAATTAATACAAATTAAACATGCATAAATAATTGACCTTAGACTAATGGTAGGGCAAATGGCAGGAAGATAAAATTTGTAATCTAAATGATGTTACCAATTAAAAATAAGTAGTTAAATAGGGATTTTTTGATATGGGTCCAAAGTAACTAAAAATTGGACCTATTTTAAAAGTTAAAAGTCACTAAAAATTGTACCTATTTCAAAAGGTAGTCTATAAAATTGGACCTATTTCAAAATTTCCCTAAATATAGTAATAATTATTAATTTTCAAGTAATTTAGTTTATAAATTTTTTGTCTACAATTTAGTTTCTTTGTCATTACCCCACCTTTTAATATGACCAAAACGAAAAGTGTTACGTACCCTCTCTGTGGTGCCAAATTCTACGACGCCATCTAGAAGAGGAATGCACACCACGGTCTGTATACGAGCACTCTGTAGAATCATGCAAAGAAATACAATTTAGTAATGCATAATACGTGAAAACATAATCTCAATAAAACTTATATGGAAAGGCAGCATTATGGTACTTAGTTTTCATTTTCAAGCACGGCATCCTAAACTACTTTAATTTACAATAATCGAATTTGATATTTTTTTACAGAGCATTGTTGTATTTATAAAGCTGCACAAAGGAAGATAGAGGTTGGCTTTGTTTAGTGTATAGATGGTACCTTTGCCAAAATAGCTCTGGAAAAGGTTTTGCTATCGACCTCGTTTGCACCGGTGAGCCATACATGCTGCCTCCTTGCGTATGCTTTCCCTGGCAACCTACGTTCGCACACATATCAAAATCTTTCTTAATCATTCTTTTAATTATTATCCTATCATGATCATGTAGTATAAAGCTAGCTATATATCCTCACACAAAGCTTTGAGAGATGAAAAGGAAGTTACACATGTAATTGTGCAAATAAATGGACAGACTATATATATATATATATATATATATATATATATATATATATATATATATAGGACGTGGGATGCATGTTGCTGCTAGGTTTAGGTCTTGTTTGGAAATGTTTTTCCTGAACATCACTTATGCTCATAGCCACTTCTGATTGGGACTCGATTGGAAGAACTCCTATTACAAACACATTGAATGTTTTAATAAAATCCTAGAAACTTTTTTAAAAGTATTTGAAGTGCTATTTTCAATGAAGCATCTGCTCATAAAAAGCACTATCGATTGCTTTTCTAACTCATAAGTGTTTCTAACCTTTTCCGTCGAACATTATAATAAACACTTTTAATTATTTAATAGGGGTTTTAGCTATTTTATGGATCTTGACCATTTAAATGATAGAAATACCGACATGTACAAGCAAACTAAGTCGAGTGCTACTGCATGTGGTGGGTGCCGAAAGGCATCTCTAAAGCTCATGACCTAGAATTAGAGAGCTGCAGTAATTACATTATATCTATATATAATGTAACTCATTTTTTGAAAAAGCATGTTGTTTTACATCCAGTGGAGTTTAAGAAGGGGCATAACAGTACGGGCCCGGCCGATACATTATTTGACCTACTCCACACAGAGAGAGACTTTTAGCTGTGTGCTGGCATTGGTGAACACATTTGGTTGTATGTTATCCCAAACTAGTAGCTTCCATTCCATGGAAGCAGGTGAATAATATAGTGATGAGAGTATGGAGAAAGTTTTCAAATGTGCTGGCACAATTTTATATACCAAGTGCCATAATACAATTGGTTGAAATTTTTTTTTCTAGTTTTCCACCAATTATATTATTGTACTTGGTTTATCGAGCTGTGTGTCCGACAAATTGAAAAATCTCTCTCCAGCTAATTAGCTCAATGGTAAAAAAAATTAATTTATATATAATTACTTTCACTCCATCAATAAATTGCCAAATCTCTTTGCAGAGTCCCAGAATATATTCCCCCACCAGTTTCTAAATTAAGTAGTTTCCGATCTCAAATTGTAAAAAATTTAACAAATGTACCTATGCAAACTGCCCTTCATTAACTTCTCAACAGACTAGAATTCCATAAGTAGTGTAGTTATATAAAAAAGCAAGAAGAATATCACAATGATCAAATGCTTTATTCACATAACAAACACAAAACAACATCAATAAAATTAAAGTTTGGTTAATTAGCACAAACTATATATAGGATGGTGATATTCACACATTTTTTTACTTTCTACACACTCTTAAATTTCGGCTGTGGATCGAACGAATTGAAGAAGATCAAAAAATAAAAAATAACAAGGATGTACGAAAGGTAAAATGATGTGTGTGGAAATCACCACTTGTATATATAGAAGCAACTTCTTTAACAAGAATTTCGTTTTACTTTAAGGTTTAGCGGTTTTGACAGGGAGGGACTCGTATACGTATCACGTATTATCAAAAATTGACATACAGACATATCATTTATATCTGTATGTATACAGTTTATACGTATGACACATGTACACAAAGAGACAAAGCAAGAACAAACAAACAATATATCACCAAACTAACAACAGGGTACTTCTGTTATAAAGAACTTGTTTGGGTTTGCAAAGTTGTAGACTGACAGACATTGGAGGATGGTGGTGTTGTTGTCAGTGACTCAATGTATTGGAAGTGATGATACTTTCTCTCCGGAGAACCCCATGTGCCAAGATGCACTCTTTCGCACCTACCCACAGCCTTACTCGTGTAGCTAAATAATTTTTCATCTTTTGAAGAAATACAGTTCCGGACATTTTGGCTCACCCACATTTACCACACTTGTCTTATTGCCTGATTACACACTTACATAGTGCCCTATAGTCTATATATAGAAAGCAAATTTAAGAGTATTTGTCATATATCATAAATGTCATCGGCAAGTATCAACCAAAAATATTGAAATGTTAGATGGGAGGCTCAATACGTAGGCCAGTGTTTGTACTCATGCAACTATACCAATTATTAAATCCATCTACCACAATACGTATGATACCGGAAAGTGAGCCCTTTTTAGATAATCGAAGATTTTATTTGCGGTAGTTGTTAGTACTGATCGACAATACCTCTAAATATGTATTATGTATGTGTTAGAGGAAAGTGTATACAGAGTTGTTATCCGTACATCAAAATAGTAAATTTACTTTCATCCCTAATCACAATACTCGAGTTATATCTTAAGCTTTTGGGAATGAAAGAAGATGAGGATAAAACCAATGTGAGTTAATAATAGCAACATTGGTAGGGTTTTTCATTATATCGTGTAAATCAAGGAAATATTTTAACTAAATTTTACTTTTTATGTATGCGACATAACAGCAGTGTGAAACAATTAATAAAAGCGTTGAATATTCACAGTACCATAGTTTTTTTTTTTCCTAGTAATAGTTGCAGAGTCTGCATTAAACTTACACCACAAAGGCAATAATATTTGCCATGGGATTATTGAAAATTAAAGAAGCTTGCAGGGAAGGAGGAGAGCATGGAAATCAATGCAAGCCAAGTAATTAAACAGAAGCATAATTGATGAAGTGCTATTATTTGCTTACCCGACGCCGGGGGGAAAGGAGAATGAGACACACATCAAGTAGAACCATTCGGATTCGGTTAAGTCCTCCGGGGACAAGGAAGCGCAAGGGCGGCGTGCTGGGGGCTGGTTTGTCTCTCCAGCGGACAAAGAGTCGTAGAGTTCTCTGAGTTGCTGGCTCCTCTGGAGAGATGCCTCCTCGGCACTCACTTCCATTGGTTGCACCGTCTTCCTCGTCTTGATGGCTCCATTATAGTACCCATCTGACCATACTAAGATCCTGATGTATATTACAATTTATTAATGAATCTTCTTGAAGAATTAGTGACTTGAAATGAAATGAAATGAAATGAAATGAAATTGAAGGTATGGTAGGGCATCTGGGTTAGGTAGGCGTACCCTTGTTGGGGACAGATTTGCCAGAAGAGACTGTAAGTCCATTGGACATATTGGACTGAGGCCTGCAACATACCACGGAGGCGGCTGCTGCTTGGCGGCGGTGCAGCCATTTTTGGCCACCTGACCTTCTCTCGACCTCTACTAATCTTAATTAGAGAGAGATAGAGAGAGAGAGAGAGAGAGAGAGAGTTGAGCTTAAGTTAGCTACCTTTTTTTCCCTAACTCTCCCTCTGAAATAACATCTAGATTAAGCAAAAATTAAGGATTAAGAGAGAAGAAGAATAAAGGAGTTGTACTTTTGGGGATTTGGGTTTGATTGGTAAGTGAGAAGGCAGCAGAAAGGAGGAGGTGGATTTGCAGAGCTAGCTAATGATCAAACAGCTTTGATGTTTGAAACTAACATATGATGAGTACATACAGAAAGGGGAAAGAGAAAGTTGGAGGACTTAAAGGAGAGAAGAGACGGTGAGGAGAATATTAAAGCAGACCTGCAGGTGAGAGAGAGAGAGAGAGAGAGAGGAGTTAAGAAGAAGAGTGAAAAGCGGTAGATGATGACTTTGAGGAAGATCCGTTAGTTGCATCCCAAGAAATGGCATCGGCCCTTATCTTTTTTAAGGAGTTATATCGCACAAGCATATTATTAGCTAAGACCATACAAGGATTTATGTAAATTTTTCTCTACTTAACGTTTGTTATCAGTACAAAAATATAACTGTGTTATATAAGTTGTTTTCTTTTGTAAACAAGGCGATGATGTTAAAAATTCAGTGGAAATACGAAGGGTCGTTGGATATGGTTGATGGGAAGAGTTAGAGCATGAGTGAAAAAGGGTTTGGCGATGTTGTGGGGGGTTTTGACTGGTCGGTCTACCAGACAGTACTGAGTCATGCTGTGCCTGCTTCTCCTGAATTTGTTAGTTGTGCTGAGCCTGCGCGCGTGACTTCATATGATTGCAAAATTGAGTGGACCTTTTTTAATGTGATCAGAGGAGAGAGAAGGGAGTAGGTGGCCAAAGACTGGGCGTTGGAGTTATTTCAGTTTAGAATATGCATGTGAAAGTTGAAGCTACCAATATTTCCACATCCACTTGTCAAAATGTGTTACGTACATGGCATACTAAAGTTTCATTCCAAAGTCGCAAGAAATTTTTATAAGCTTCGAACGTTACGTAATATATCATTTCACGTGTTATAATAAAAATGAATGATATAATTAACATATCTTGTTTATGAAGTATATATATTCATAAAAAATAAATCGTGTCATTATATAAGGAGATTATGTGACTATATTTTAAATACACTAAAATTCTAAAAGCAAAATTGATCCTGAAGTAAGACTTTTTTAGAATTAGAAATGTCACCACATAAAGATACAAGAGAGAAATTGCTATTTTCCTATTTTAGTTTTCTCTTTCCTTCCTATCTATATATATAAACTCCAACTAATTAATCCGGTGAAATTCAACACATTAGTCAAATTCAAGACATTAGTCACTAGGGTTTTGTTTTTTCTTTCCCAGGTCGTTGTCTTTAATTTAATTTTATAAAAACGGAAATCCTAGCTAGTTAACATAATCAGTGTGTCTAGTACTTCTATATTTTTTTTCAATTTGATTGAGATTTTATTTATGTTATATTTGTACTTTGTTTTTATTTAAACATTATTAAGTTGTCTCTTTTTTTGTTTTCCTTTTTTTGTCAGCAAGCATATATTGCTTTCTCGAAGTATATGTGAACAACAAAAGACCATGTGTTACAATAGGGAAAGACAAGTTTTGCAATGAGGCTGAAGCGACCAAGGAGGAGAAAAAGAGCCATAAACAAAACAAAGAATCACACCGGAAGAGTCCACTTTCAAGACAAATATTTGGCTAAGCATGCGGTTGAGCCAACTTAAAAACAAGGATGACAACATGATTAACCATGCTCTGGAAGAAATCACCAATAAATCACCCCACAATCCGCATTAGTCACGGAAAACACTTTAAGCTGCATAACCTGATGAGATACCCTTAGCAAGCACTTTTGTATTTACTTTGATCCTAGGACACCGAGGAGGATGCCAAAGAACCAGAATTATAGAAGCTTTGCAAGATCCCAAGAGAAACTAATATTTCTTTATCCAAAACACCACGGACATTACTTGGAGAAAGAGCTCCAACCTGCCTATGTCATATTGCATTTGCTAGTATTCAGGGTATTAGCTTAAACAATTTTCCAGGTTCTGTGTCACTCTGTGATCATAGGCCTGGGAATTAACTTCATCAACAAGCAGCAGCTAATGCAAATCTCGTTCCATTTTTATGATATGGTCTACCTACCGGCCCTTCGGGCTTGTTTTGGTTCTCCGGAGGAACGACAAGCCCTCCATGTTGGAAAGTGGCGAGTGAGAGCACTTGCAACAGTGAGTTAAACAGAGGCTAAGAGTATGTGTATTACCTTTCTAACAATACACTCTCTGTGGTTGTTCTTGAGACATGAATCTCTCAAAATTTGGTATATGTTATTTTCAAGGGCATGCATGGTTAATTAAGAACCACAAGTGCATGCGTCTTTATTGCAAGTCTCAATTTCTCGCAGATTGGTAGCCGTTCAAATATCATGTCTCTATGACATGTACTTGAATCAGAGAGATTTTTTAGTGTGCTGGAAATACAAGGCAGAACATCACATATCATTATATAAATTGAGGGACACTTGAAAAAATTATTCTTCTAATTGTATAATGACTTCTGCTTCGTGTTCTGGACATATTGAAACATTCTCCTTGAACTAGGAGTACTAATCAATGCATTTCTGTAGCAGTTGGGTTGGGCAAGATTTATAATAGGGAACTTTTCAAGTTTTTTTTCATTAGTTTTCATTTTATAATAGGCGTGGTCCATGAAGGGTCATATTAAATCAAGTGTTGTCTATTTTCCAATTCACCATTTAATATCATCCAAGCAAACATTAACTGAATCTAAAATCGTTTATTCATCTAATGGTTATCCAATAAATCGACAAATTTACCATGTTTTTCACTAAACTGTTTATGATTTGTTTTTAAATGGTAATTTAGAAAGTAGACAAGTTTGATCATCAAACATCATTACATGATAAGAAAGAGAACTGAGATGATCCACGTGAGGTCGCTAGAATCTCCCTCCAAAACGGGTAGTTAGTATTGTCTTGTACTTCCACTCCTCCACCACCATATGTCTTAATTCACACCATATAGTATTCTATATTAGTTTTGTACTATAAATTAATGGAGGGGTTTTTTAGTCAAATGGTCTCTGAGATTTGCATAACACATCATTTTGGTTCCTGAGATTTAAAATTAATAGAAGTGGTCTCTGAGATTGTCTATCATCTATTATTTTGGTCATTCCGTTAAAAAGCTCTGTTAGCGTATAACACATAACTTTGGTCCCTGAGATTTGCAAAACACATAATTTAGGTTCTTGAGATTTGCATAACACATAACTTTGGTCCCTGATATTGTCCACCATTCATAATTTTGATCATTTCGTTAAAAAGCTTAGGGACCACTTAAAGGAGTTTTTTAATGGAATGACTAAAATAATGGATGGTGGACAATCACAGGGACTACTTCTATTAATTTTAAATCTTAAGGACCAAAGTTATGTGTTATGAAAATCTTATGAACCATTTTGGCTAAAAAGCCTTAAAGGAGGTCTAACTTTTTAGTGAGAAGATTGAAATGGTTATATGTAACTGGGCCAAATTAACATTTGCCCAATTGCCAAGCAAGGCATATAGTTCTGAAGACTCCGAACTAATGGCCGGTCCTAAGCCCAACTTTACTATTGTTGGTCCGGGCCCGAAAAACTATTTAATCATGTCAAACCTGGGCTCGAGAGACGTAGAACTTTGTTCGAGTACGTGATACAATGTTATTTTGTTTGGTCTTTTACATAAATGCTCGTTGTACTAAGTACTTTAAGCTTTGTTAAGGTACATTGTTCATGCTATCCAATATTCAGGAGATCCTTTTTTGAACTCATACATGTTTCTGTAGGTCATACTATAACAAATTTGTCTAAAAATATGTGCACCCATATTTTTCCATTACGGCATGCAATTCGTGTCTTTGTTTGCCGCCATTCTTGAAAAGCATACCTATCAAAGCAAATACAATTACCTCGATGAGATATTTCTTTCATTCTTTCTATGTGTTGTTTATGTGACGATGTTCGATAGCGGAGGCAAAGCCAAACTGGAGGTGGCCCATCCCTAAAAACATAAAAAGTAAAGAATGTGTTTACTTTGTTACGAAATTTCTTTGCTTGTATGAAATTAGGAACAAAAATATGAAATTTTCAATAAAATATTAGTAGGGTTTGAGATGGAACTCTAATTTTCATACATGATTAAATATAGTTATTTTCTCGTTTTATGTTTTAAGGAAATCATATAGTTCTTTTCTCGGTTTATGTTTTAAGGATGATTTCTCGTTTACCACACCCCCTCCTCCTCTCTTCCTCCTCCGCCCTCCACCCTCCTCCGCCTCTTCTCTTCGGGGTGAAATTCTAACTCCACCTATGAAGATGTTACTATAGATTAAACATGAATTCTCCAAGAATCAACGATCTTAAATCATATCTCTATACGTAGCCAATTGACTGTAACATAGTTCAATTAATTCAACATCGAGAAGTCTCAAAGAAAAACAAAGAAGAGAACATTCCAAGAAACAAACAAATATAGATAATTTTAAATAATATCATTGTGTGGAGGGGAGGCAAAGGATCGAGTACTCCACCGAAATGGAGGAGGGGTATTAGTGGACTCTCCACTTATAATATGTCCTCTAATTACAATTTTTCGACCTTGTTCCTATCTGATGTCCTATCCTACATATATTGATATATAAATTTAAGGAGACCGCGACCAAACTTTTGTGGCCCGCACAAATTTTGGGAAGATTTTTTTTAGTCTGCTGAGAACATGGCTTAGTACACAAGTGTAATAATATAGTTGATTAGATTTTTTTTTTTTTTTTTTTTTTAACTTCCAATCAATTGTATTATGACAATTGCTATATTGGGTCGTGTTCCTGACACATTAAAAACGGCTGATATGGTTAATGGGTTAATTAAGGCTGCATATAGTATTTAGTTAGGAAGAGTCACGTTGCTTCTAGACTAGTGATGCTTTTGGGACTAGAAAATATGGTTTTCTTAAATAATTAATGTAGGATCAATGATTAATCATAAGTGTGTGACATGCACTTGAAAGTTGTTTTGGAATATATGATATGAATATATCTGTTACTGCTTATATCACTATTTATCATAAGTGTGTGACATGCACTTGAATGTTGTGGTGGAACTTGAAAGTTGTGGTGGAATATATGATATGAATATATCTGTTACTGCTTATATCACTATTTATCATAAATGTGTGACATGCACTTGAAAATTGTGGTGGAATATATCTGTTACTGCTTATATCACTATTTGTGATTTGGCAAACTCCTGATATGCACACTTTCTCTACCTAACATCATATCATCATGTCAATAAGTAGTTATAATTTTTTTTTTTTAAATGTTGTTTATGAAAATTATTTAGTTATAATTTAAGAAATGTTATTTATTGTGAATAGAATTTTTATTAAGAATGTGATTGTGTATTATTAATTAAGAATGTCATTTGAAGATCAAATCTTCATAGGTTTGTATTACTTGCAATGCAAGAAAAAGAGCTTATCATGATTAGTATAAATAAAGGTACAAGGTCAATGGATGAGGACACAATTCTCATACACATGAGTCATTCTCTCTCTCTTTGTCGTCCCCTCTCTGCACCCACTTTTATAATTAGTTTCACAACATTATTTTCTTTCTAATACAAAGTGATTTTTTTTTTCATGCATACTTTTGTAAGTGAATACGATCACGATTTAATTTCTTTTAATTCAAATAATTTTTTAATTAAATAAACTAAAAAATAATTAAACTATAAAGTTGAGGGGAACGTTATGTTTGGAATATGATGTGTGAATGATCTATGTAATGATAATTTTTTTTTTTTTGTCAACTAATAGATTTTGTTAGATTAGCTAACAACGAGGTTTAAATCTACACCGTCATGCAAAAGCTCAACATATTTCTATGACTGTGAAAAATGACCACTTGCTATATAATGATAATATATTTTGACCACTATTGCATTTTCATAATGTTCATCACCGAGTGATTAATTTTTCCTACCATCAATCATTATGATTTAGAAATTTATATTGCCTTAGCCAAAAGTATATAAGGAGCTCATCTTTCGGTACGAATTTGGTACCAACCCATTATCTCAGTTAAACCTTTTAAAAAATAAATGGACCATGAAAAATTATTTACCTTCCACTTTTAGGGCATGATTCTGAAAAATGTTTTGACAAGTAACTTGGTCATATCAAATTAAGTAGTTTTTTTTTTTTTAAAGATCAGCTGGCGGCTACTAGTCACTCTTTTGAAGATAGGGAAAACCCACATAAGCATTTCAGTATCTCCCTAACCATCATCGTGTGTGATTCTTAAGCACTAGATTGAAGCTTCTGATTTGGTGTTAGACAAAGCATTGTGTCCATTATTCAAGCCTTCATGATCTTTTAGAAGGCGTAAAAACAACTTCAACGGCGAAAGAAATTAAAGGCATAAACATACTCAAAATTTATAGTGAATGGAGTTTTAATCTGGTACGTAATCAACATTATCAACCTTTATTTATAAGTTCAATGCGTTAGATAGTTTTTTTGACAAGCAACAATATTTGGTATTTCATTACTCAACCGAGAGCAATACATAAGCATCAATTGGGTACAATCCTCTAGTAACAAAAAAAAATAAAAATAAAAATAAAAAAATAAAAAAAAAGATTTGGAGATTAATTTGCTTAAATGAGATAATAATGGTAAACCCCTAAGCAGCTACCACATGTACGAGAACTTCCTACAACACCCATACAAACTTGTCATAGAAACAACATATAACAGATTTGTATAGGTGATTGCAAATAGTTGCCGCCAAATAGTGCGGTCACATAAAGTCATCTTGTGAGTGAGACCACATGAAGTCATCATTAGTAGACGAGACCACATAATACAACGCTTAAAGCAAAAGCCAAATATAGCTATCGTTGTGGCGCGGCCACAACACTCACTAGGTGAGACAATTAAGCTAGACTAAACTAGCTCAAAACTAAACTAACTAAAATTAAACTAAACTAGGCTAAAATAAACTAATGGAACCACAAAATGGACACCGTACGATGGAAAGATAGGACCCTCAGGCAAGGACTATAGCGGTGCCACAACACAAGACGGGTCTGGTTGACATCCACAAATCCAACAGAGCAGAAACAATGAACCGCATGCGACAAAGGTTCCAAATGTGACCACCGACAAGAAGCCCAAACAGAGCCACCGCAATATTTGCATGCCCAAACCAAAGCAGCACCACCATGGAGGTGCTGTGCTCTAATTCAAGCGGGGATTTCGACAAGTCCACAACACCAAAGCAGGGTGACGAAACGTGGCTCCAACCCACCAACAACTGCAATTCCAAGCACAGATCACGCGCCATACCCTGAGGCAGGAAAATGGCCTTGAGCAAGGCATAACCCGGATCTGGGGGAAGCGTGAAGCTAAGAGTCAAAGCGGTGGGGGACAAGACCCATTTGCATCCATAGACCTGTAATAACGTGGGAAAAAAATTTTAAATATATGAATTGGATATTCATAATTATGAATATGAGGAAAGAATCGAGAATTTATATTAATTTATTTGAATTTAGTTTTAAATTAAGCTAGTTACGAAGTTTGAAGTTTGGAGATTAATTATTTAAAATCTGTAGACCTTTTGAGGTCACAATTTATATTTTTGAATAGAACTCAATCTCACGAACGTGTAGGCGCAAACCGTTCGTGAAACGAAGTTATAATGAAAAAGTTATTAACGTTTAAAGTCAGGAATATTTTGGTAATTTTACTTTATTTTAGAAGGCTCCAGAAAATCTGGAGCAAAGAGTTATGCCATGTGTGTGGCTGGGATGAAAGCAATAGGAGAGATGGACGACTGGGATGAAAAGTAAAGAATAAGAAAGGAGAGAAGGAAGAAAGGAGAAAAAGGGGAGGACCAATCAGAAAGAAAAAAAGAAGGGGAAAGGAGAGAAGAAGAAAAAGAAAAGGATAAAAAAAAGGGGGGTGGGCCGACCCGCATAACCTTCGGACCCGACCCGTGTAGCCCCTTCTCGGGCCTTTTCCATTGATTTTCCGGCAAATCAAACCACCTACCCACTTGGGAAACACTTTAAGACCTTCCCTCTTTTCATTCCACCCAAAGTTTGATGGAATTCGACCTTAAAAATGAGAAACCCGCACGGTGGGTGCGGCGGGTTCGTGTGTAAATTCCTCAAATCCTGAAATGTTTTCCTCTAATTACCACCACCATTAGACTTCCCTTGAGGCCTGAAATAAAGCCCATGCATTGGTTGGGGCGTTGTAAGATCCCACATCGTCCATGGATGATGATTTTGTAAGCCTTATATGTATATTCCTATCTCTACCTAGCACGAGACCTTTTGGGAGCTCACTGGCTTCGAAGTTCATCGGAACTCTGAAGTTAAGCGAGTTCAGCGTGATCAAATTCAAAGTGAACAATATCGTGCTACGGTGGATCTCTACCTAACACGAAACCTTTTGAGCTCAAATTGAAAATTCTATACATCCGATGAATGACATGCATTAGAGTAACATATTATTAGATGTGTACTCAAGAATTTTTAACAAAAAATTGAATGATCAAGAATCTCGCTGCGTGCATACTAGAAATAACCTTAGGTTAACTTTATTTGTTTCTTTTCTAAGTCCGAGAGCGTGGGCCATAAGGTGGATGATTATCGATATAGTGCATCATCCAATAACGATGTAAAAGTAAGAGGAAATCAGAACAAAAGGCGAAAGAAAGAGACGAGTTTGACATACAGTGATACAAGTCAAACGAATGTACGGGTGATGGTTTCCGTGGCACGGACTTAAAAGATAAAAAGTTGTTTGCCTATTGTTAAGTTGGTAGGTTTAGGTATATGTCCCCTGTCGCTACCAAAGCTTATTAAAATAGTTTAACTCTTCATGATTTATCCCAAATCCTAATTACTTTGCTGACACATCGGAAGTTATATATAAAAATAAAAAAAAATAATGAAAAGAGTTTAAAAACTTTGAGTTTAACAATAAGAACAATGTAAAAGGTAAAGTGAATAGTACTATAATTGACTTTTTAGTGTAAAAATGTGGTTTTTTGTTAAAGTGAACAGTACCATAAGCTTTTTGAAGTTCCCAAAAAACAAACCCAAATGGTCATTTTTTATTTATTTATTTTATTTTTTTAAAGGGAGACAAATAGTGGTAAGTTATGGTTATCCACTCATTTCAAGGGTCCCGAACGGTCATTTTTTAATAGTATTCTGGAACATTAGAGAATTAAGAAACGTTTTCAAAATTTGATTAATAATATAAAAGATGAATGAAAAAAAAACCCTAAAGTTGTTTATGTAGTCATAGGAAAAATCCTAAATGCAAATGAAAAAAAAAACTAATTCAAGATTACAAAAGTTTTGAAAACACTCCTAAAACTTTAGAGCTATTCTAACCTTTAAACGTTGTTAAAACATCAAAATTAAACACCGAAAATGTATCATGAGGCCAAATCAGATACCGAAAACCTTGAAAACAATATTCACCGCAACTAGCCCGAACTTGCTGTTCGATAAGCTTTTCTAGCCGCTCATCATTTGCTCTTTTTGTGTTGTATACAATGTACATGGCTGAAATATGCCCTATGTAAAAAAGATTAGGGATTCATATTCACTCCAAATAATTTACATATTATGAGGTTTACATTCTTATATTACATGAGAGCGACAAACACAAAGATGTATTCACCATAAATTAATTATTCACGAGGATGTATACACGAAGATATGTTCTGATTTGTATTACTTAATGTTTTGCTTCACAACAGTTCATGTTATGTTTTTATGCCTATAAATAGTGCTCAAGGTTCAAAACTTAACATATATATTAATCTTTGATGATTGGAAGCTATAGCCTATATTCCTTGTTAATTTGAAGACAAATTTGGAACACTGACTTCAATTTTCTTTATATTTCTATAAAAAGAGGAATTTAAACTTGAAATCTCTACCAACATTACAAAATAAAAGTATCACAAGAAAGACTTAAATTATATATTTGGATGGTCTTACGTATGACACTTAAAATTAAATTTCATTAGTGGTTGTGACCATCATCATTCGTAAATATTTTTCAACCCCGCGTTGGATTCGTGTCCAATTAGCTCATAGATAGAGCTTTGTTGTGGAAGGTACTAATCGTACTTGAACAAAGATGATAGGTGCATGCATCATTTTTCCAACCAAGATTCGAATTCTCCAACAAAAGTAGTTTTAAATTAAGAGCGCCAATCGTGCTATGGTCTATTATTCCAAAACTTAATTAATTAGACCTAAATCTAGGTTTTACCTTTTGTTCATTAGTCAATTGATTGTGCTAATATATGGTTGGATGTTAAAAATATGTATATATGAGTATAAATTTTTTAGGCCCAACATATGATTCACTACCAACATTATCAATTTTGTCTCTAAATTTGATCACCAATTACTATGTGTAGGCTTTTATCACAAAAAGTCTCGATGATATTAAGGGCTGGTTTGGTATTGCTGTGCTTTGAAAAAAAGCTGATTCTGCTGTGCTGTGAGAATAAGCGGCTGTGAAAAAAACAGCAGTGTGTTTGGTAAACTTTTTTGTAAAAGTGCTTTTGGAAAAAAAAAAACAGTATTATAGTGTTTGGTAAACTTTTATGTAAAATAGATGTGAAAAAAAAAACCGATTTTTCAAAGCTGGGTTTTGCAGCTTCTTGTTTTTGGCTTTTTTTTCACCCAAAACTGTGAAAAAAAGCTGAAGCTGAATGTTTACCAAACACAAAAACAACTCCCAGCTTTTTTTGATACTAGCTTTTTTCAGAATCACCTCAGTACCAAACCAGGTCTAAGAGTAGAATTTTCTCATATACAAGTCATTTTGTTATATTTTCGATGTGAGATTCTATTCTCCAACAAGAAGGATAGTGTGTATTCAAATGACCTTGTATAAGCAAGCTAAGTTGTGAGGCTGGGTAGAATGATGAGTATAAGTATGCTAGATCTAGGATTCGAAACCCCTCTAATCTAAAAAAAGAAAAAAAAAATGCACATGACTCATGATCATTTACAAATTTTACCCCATCTTCCCTGCCTCACTCATTACTCTTTTTTAGTGCTGGACGACAGAAAGATTTTTAATTAATTTGGTGGAGGTCAAATCTTTAATGGAAGAGCTCCACGTATGGCGCATTGTCTTGCCATTTTTAGCCAAGAAAATGTAAGGTTCCCTGGTCCAACAAGTTAACAAAATTTGATTTGAAACTTTATTTAGAACTTGTACTAGTACTATAGTTATAATCAAAGAGAGACTGAGTGGCTCTATGAATCCAGTCCATGCGATTCAAGAAGTTGTTTCGTTTTTGTCTACAGTTGCTTAATCAAAATTTTAATTAGTGACGTTTATTAATTGATGCTCTATCCTACGCAGGTGGTTGTTCACTGAAAGATCCATTTAAAAGAATTAAGAGTACATGCACATCTGTATATGCATTAATTTGATCAGGATGATGCTAATTTATCCTGTAATTAAGTATAAGAACAGATTCAGAAATTAAAAATTCCTGGCTAGCTCAACGTAAGCAAATTGTTGACAGTTGAAATGTATGCTGTCAAGCTTAGGCATAAGGTCATGTTCATGTTATCTAACTAAAATTAGGTCATTACTTTCTTAATTTAATTTCTAAGCTTTTTATTCATAGTTTCATTAGTTCATCCTTTCTTTTTCAGCCCAATTTATTGGTTTGTGCTTCTCATTTCTTGCCTCTTTCTTAGAATACATGCGTGCAGAGTCATGCACCACGTATACATATAATTATCAATTGCACAACATCCTTTATGAAAATTAATCGTAGTGATTGATGGTTCTTCAATACTCTTAATTCATATGATTTCATATATGAAGAATGCAGAATATACGTGGACTATGTCCACAGAGTTCAAAACCACCAATGTAACTAAAAACATATAAACTATAACATATGTGAGGATGTGAAGGTAAAAAGAGTCCCACATTGGTGAAAGAAGAAACCTTGCAAGGGCTTATAAGAGGTTGGGCTACTCCCAATATTGCAAATCGATTGTATAGTAGAACCTCAACTTTTTTTTCATGGTATCAGAGTAGGTTGTCCTATGTATAAAGTTCAATGGCCACACGTGTTCCACATCATCGGAGCTCAACGGCCACACATGTTTCACATCATCTGAGTTGTGTTGTCCACGTGTATTGCTAATTGGTTTTATGGTGAAACCTCTACTTTCTTCAGGATATCAGAGCAGGTTGGCCCATGTGTGAAGTTCAATGGCCACACATGCTCCACGTCACCCAATTCGTGTTGTCTAGGTGTTTGGCTTGAAAATTCACCACACGTGAAGGGGCATGTGAGGCTATGAAGGTAAAAAGAGTTTCACATTGGTGAAAGAGAAACCTTGGAATGACTTTAAGAGGTTGGGTTATTCCACATTGGTGAAGGAGAAACCTTGGAATGACTTTAAGAGGTTGGGTTATTCCCCATATTGCCAATTAGTTTTATGGTGGAACCTTAACTTTCTCCAACAAATAGTTCCCAACTTTCTGTTAATTTTGAAGGGAAACAAATCATATTAGAAGAAGTCACTTAGTACTGTGGTCTAGTGGTTAGTACTACGATTTAATAATATTCCTCTTCACTTGTAAGTGAGAGATTTTAGGTTCGATTCTTGCCGAAGGCGAATTTGAACCACATTATTGTTAGTCCATTTTAAAGCTTATCCCACTTCCCCATCCCTTTAATGTAGATAATATCATTTGTTCCAAAAACAAAATCATCTTAGGAGAAGCTAGCCAACATGATCACGTAACAGCCAACGAAATCGTCTATGGCCAACATAAAAAGATGTTTACCAAGAAAATGCTATAAGAACCATAGAAAATAGAGCGTGGCATCTCCACTATGAGTAAAACGTGGTGTCATTTTCTATTTGATCATCACTGGGTGACTTAATAGGCGTCAGTGTACGTTTTTAGCATTTTTAAATCTAAGATATTTCAGATTTTCGTCGCTTAATATTACGGTATGATGGTATTTTTTTTTTTATTTGAAAGTGAGATGTCTATAGATTTGAATTTCATAGATGACGAATTCGATACCAAATTGAGTTGTCGATTGTGTGGCTTAACCGAACACACCTCCTCTTAGTGTAAAAATATCTATGTATTAAAAAAAAAAAAAAAAAGATATTCCAGATTTTATATCCTTTTTTATTTGTTTTCAGACATCTTTTTTAAAGAAGAATTGATTGGTTATTTCTCCCCTAATTTGTGATATCCGATTAATATACTTTATCACACGATCTGCCACGCGTTTTCTTATTCCAACCTTTCTTAAGTATTTTATTGTACAAATGCAAACAAGAATATATTTTATCCAAAAAAAAAAAAAAAAAAAAAAACAGTCACTCGCTCACGGATGTAATTAACTCTGAATACATTAAGTATATTATCAAGCCTACATGTATCAATGATTTGTTGATCAACCTTGCATGATACGCGACACTGAAAACCTTCGCATGTTTGCAAGTTGTGAGCACTAAGCTTGGTGGTCAACCACAACGATGAAAATGCGATAACAATTTATCTGCGGCATTGGCACAATATTGCGCATAGAAAAATGTTGTTGCGAAAAGACAATTCTCCATATATATATATATATATATATATATATATATATATATATATATATATTATATACTGAATTGGCATTGGCACATTGCATAGAAGGGACTCTCGTGCCTGCAAGCGTGCTCCACTAAGGTGACTATAATTTTAATAATTTCATTCAAGAGTTCAAAACCCTACTTCTGATAAATGCGCACGTACAGTCAATGTTGGTTTTGAGGCACGTCACAAATTTATAGGGCACTGCCTTTAAATTGAAGTGCAACACCCCTGCTAGCTAGGTCCACTTTAGGTTAATAGGTACCATATAATATATGTTCCCACTTTGGCTACTTTTCTAGGGAGAGTCGTGTATATATAAACACGATATCTCCCTTCCAAATTTCACAACTACAAAGTGCGTCATTTTGTCTAGCTAAAACAAGAAAAAAAAACTAACAGAATATTTCTATTAATATTTCTTATAGTGATTTATGGGTTCAACCGTGATAACTATTCCGGCAGATGGGGAGCTTGCTCGTCCCAAAAATATTCAAGACAAAGATGAGAGGCAGAAGTTTTCTATTTTTGGAATTATTTCCAATCTTACACTTAGAGTACTTGATCAGAAAAGCAAGCAAGATATGAGAAAGCTGCTTCACAGCATCAAGGTTGGAGTTGCCCTAGTTTTGGTTTCACTTCTCTATCTTCTGGATCCTCTCTATGAGCAAGTTGGAGAGAATGCCATGTGGGCTATAATGACCGTCATCGTCATTTTTGAGTTTTATGCAGGTTCACTCTACTTTTCCGGGTTACTTTGGAATGTTTTGCTCTTCTTTATGCAACAAAAAAAAATGTCATTAAGTTACTAATTCATGTTTTAATTAACTTTGTGTACATTTAATAATTAAGTATGGTAACAATTTTTTTTTTCAGGTGCTACACTTAGTAAGGGCTTAAACCGTGGATTCGGAACAATTTTAGGAGGTGTATTGGGGTGTTCAGCGGCAACTTTTGCTCGAGAAGTTGGTAGAATGGGCAAGGGCAACGCCGTGATTATCGGTTCTTCGGTGTTTGTCATCGGTAAGATAGTGCTCGGCTATAATGTCGTGACGTAACTTTTATAATGCGTAGTCTAATATTGTACAAAGTTGCCCCCCAAAGAATTTGGAACTTCCATCTTAACCTAGAGGATCATGGCGCATTATCCACGTGCCATGCATTACTATAGATTTTAAATGGTAGTTGATGACGAATTGTCATCATATATATATATATATATATATATATGACATTTTGGACGGTAGAAATCTTATTGAATAAGAAAAAAAATGAGGGCAGAGAAGATAAACTAGTAACTACGTAAATCTTACATTTTATTATATTTCAGGTACATCTGCGACATATTTTAGATTAGTGCCAAGTATCAAGAAAAGATATGACTATGGAGTCATGATCTTCATCCTGACCTTCAATCTAGTAATCGTATCGGGTTTACGTGCCGAAAAAGTGTTGGAATTAGCTCGTAATCGTCTTTCAACGATCGGAATGGGATTTGCAGTATGCATATTCATAAGCTTGCTAGTCTTCCCAACATGGGCTAGTGATGAACTTCATGACTCCACAGCTCATAAATTTCAACTCCTTGCAGATTCAATTGAAGGTAATAGTTAAAGCATGTATTAATTTGAGTTGGTGATTAAAGTAAACGAATGAACCATTTAATTAAGTAAAAAATTAACCATTGTGCGCCCATAATTGATTTGCAGGATGCTTGGAGAATTACTTCAGATTGGACAAGGAAAATATAAAGGATGACCAGCCTAGGTCCATTTCTAGTAGATGCAAGTCGGTGTTGCACTCCAAGTCCAAGGATGAGACACTGGTATAATACTATTTCATGCACATTTTATCGGGAGCGTTGTATGTACCGCATAGTAATCCACTTCTTATTAAAAATAGTGGTTCATCAAATATGAATAAATAATATTATTCTTGTATAAATTATAAGCAAAAAAGTGTGCTCACAGTGTTCTATAATATATTATGTATGTCAGGCAAATTTTGCGAAGTGGGAACCATGGCATGGAAAGTTTGGTCTCAACTACCCCTGGACAAAATACCTGCAAGTTGGAGAGCTCCTTCGAGAGCTAGCTACCATTGTCATTTCCCTAAAAGGTTGTCTTCAATCTCCTAGACAGGTACATATATACATATATAACATGCACTCTTTGGCATTTGCTTAAATTAATTTTGGTTCATCTTCTTTCGAAGAAAAATTCTCAAGCTGGTTCAAATTATGTGTGATTTTAGCCATCGTCGAGTCTGAGGCAGTCGATCGAAGAACCCTGTGAAGCTGTAGGGTTGACACTTGCATGGAGCCTAAGAGAGCTTGGAGAGAGCCTTGTGAAGATGAGAAGATGCAACCGGGAGTCTGTGATAGTGCCCAAATTGAAGTCAATGAGACTAGAGCTGAGCTCCATTGTTTCTCCTTCCAAGTTTGGACCAATAGAGAATGTTGATGGACTTGCAATTGCAAGCTTTGTCTTCTTGTTGACAGAGATGGTTGAAAAGGTGGAAGAATTGGCAAGGGAGATTGAAGAACTTGGAGAGCTTGCTGGTTTTCATACTAAATAGCTATAGCTAAGTCTATATATATACTTTAATATTCTTAACTGTGGTACATAACCATTTTCCAAATTTTGTCCTAAAAAACTCCATGTATGTTCTGAAATTATGGGACTTTGGAGAGGATGCGTAGCTACCTAGATTTACGTATATATATATATATATATATATATATATATATATATATATATATATATATATTAATCAGCCGTGTAACTGAAACTATGACAGATTTTCATATAATAGATGGTTGAGATTGTTGGAGAGTTGACCTTTTGTAATCAGTTTAGTTACCTATTTGAGTCTTTGTAATCAGATTGTAATTAGGTTATTTGATGTTTCTTTTCTTGTAAATCACTCTTGTACATTATATATTTTCCTCCTTGGTGAGAAGAATGATATCAGAAAATTAAGCCCCAAAGATAAGTTCTAATTAGCATGGTATCATAGCAGAGATCCTAGGATTTCTACTATGCCCGTTCCCTCAAGCAAACTCGACCCTCCCATGGAGAACCTACCACCACTCCACGGTAAAAACAACCTCATCCTAACCGATCATACCCTTATACTAAACACTACTACCCTAACCGACCCTACCATGAATCCTCCTCTTGTTTCGAGTTCTTCCGACATGCCTCTGGAGTCCTCAGGTAACTGTGGTTATGCTTTTAATATGAATAATGGTGATCCTCAGTCCGGTTGGATCATTGACTTCGGTGCCACATACCATATGACCTATGACCTCACTGATTTAGCTTGTGATACTGTTTCACTTCAACGAAATATTACTAATGCTAATAGTGTCACCTCACCGGTAATTAGCACTGGCGCTGGCACTATACGCCTCACACCTACCCTCTCTTTGCCGCATACACTACTTGTACCTTCACTAAAGCATAAATTGATGTCTCCTGGCTAAGCTACTGAGCAATTGAAATGTTGTGTACTATTGTATCCGAAGTTTTGTCTTATTCAGGATATTCTCACGAAGGAGATAATTGGTCGTGGTACTAAGAGGGGGGATCTTTATTTTGTGGACGATGTCAGAACAGGACGGGTCAATCTCGCCCAAAGAGCTGTTGATCACAAGCGGCATCAGATATGGTTATGGCGTCATCGATTGGGTCATCTGTCTTTCAGTTATTTACTTCATATGTTTCTGGATTTATTTGTTGGTTGTTCGATTTCAGACTTTAAATGTGACACTTGTATACTTGCCAAGAGTCACCGTGTTTCTTATTCGTTGAATTCTAATAAAAGTGTTATTCCTTTTGGTCTTGTTCATTCGGATGTTTGGGGACCATCTCCAATTACTATGGTATTAGGTGGTTTGTAACTTTCATATATGATTGCACATGGATGACATGGTTATACCTTCTTAAGCATAAAAGTGATGTGTTTCTGGCGTTTAAGACATTCCACACCATGGTTCAAACACAGTATTCTACTACAATCTGGATTTTGCGTTTTGATAATGGCGGTGAATATGTTAATAATGATTTTACACATTATTTAACTAATCACGGAATCCTCCACAAGATCTTGTCCTCAGACTCCTCAACAAAATGGGGTGGCTGAGCGCAAAAATCGCCATCTATTAGAAACGGCTCGATCGCTATTGATTGGGGCGAATGTTCCCCGCTCCTTTTGGGATGTTGCTCTTCAGACTGCCACTTACCTTATCAACCGCATGCCATCTAAAATGTTGAACTTTCTTACACCTTTGCAAGTTCTTGCTACATTCGTGCCTCTACCGTCCGTTTTAGTGCTCCCACCGCAAGTTTTTGGATGTGTTGCCTTTGTTCATCTACATAAAAATTATCAGAAAAAACTTGACCCATGTGTTATCCGTTGCATTTTTATAGGGTATGGATTACATCAGAAAGGGTACCATTGCTACCACCCTCCTTCACATCGGATGTATACTACCATGGATGTTACTTTTTTCGAGTTTGAGATGTATTACACTTTGGCTTCTTCCAACCCTTCTCTTAAGGGGGAGACACTACATAACGAGCAAGTTTGGACCATGGTTGCTAGCATTGATCTTCTGCTTCCACTATTAGCCAAGCTTGCAGTGGCTACACTGCCAGCCTAACCAATAGAAGCAACATCGCTGCCCACAGAACCAGCGGTAAGCACGACAGTGCCGTCCTCACCCATGGCACCAGTGCTGCCACTTGCCGATCTTGAAACTTCTATTGATACTACTCCCCCTCATCTCCAAATATAGTACCACCAAATAACCATACTCCTGAGAATATTCCTGAGGTAAGCTATACTATCCCTATTGATGATACCGTTGTTCCGAATTATCAATTACCTTTTAGGCACAACAGGGGAAAGCCACCCAATCGATATTCACCGGACACAACGAAAGGCTCTAAATACCCCATTGCCAACTATGTGTCATCACATAAGTTATCAAAACCCGGCAAAGCTTTTGTACAATAAATATCCAATGATAGCACACCAAGTTCATTAAAGGAGGCACTATCTGATGATCGATGGACCAAGGCAATGGAGGAAGAAATGACTGCACTTCAGAAAAATCAAACGTGGGATTTAGTTCCGCTTCCCCGAGGAAATAAGAGAGTTGGGTGTCGATGTGTGTACACCAAGTACAACGCTGATGGGCCTGTTGAACGATACAAAGCACGATTGGTGGCCAAGGGATACACTTAGATGTATGGTGTTGATTATACAGAGACATTTGCCCCGGTAGCAAAGATTAATACGATAAGAGTATTGCTTTCATTGGCTACCAACTTAGATTGGCCATTACAGCAATTTGATGTGAAAAATGCTTTTTTTCATGGTAATCTTAAGGAAGAAGTATATATGGATATTCCTCCTGGTTATGCATCTGTTTTACAACCTGGAGTAGTGTGCAAGTTGAATAAGGCGTTGTATGGGTTGAAGCAATTACCTCGAGCATGGTTTGGTAGATTCCGGACAACTATGAGGAAATATAGGTTAAGGCAGAGCAATTCTAATCATACACTTTTCTTGAAATGTCGAATGGGGAAATTGACGACACTTATCATCTATGTGGACGATATGATTGTTACAGGTGACGACAAAGAGGAAATCTCAAGGCTCAAAGATTACCTAGCAACCGAGTTTGAGATGAAAGATCTTGGTGGTTTGAAATATTTCTTGGGGATAGAAGTAGCTCGATCTAAACAGGGTATATTTTTGTCTCAAAGAAAATATGTTCTAGACTTATTAGCTGAAACCAGAATGCTTGATTGTAAACTGGCTGACATCCCCATAATCCATAATCATCATCTTGTCGTGCACCCTAATCAAGTTCCCACTAACAGAGATCGTTATCAAAGGTTAGTTAGGAGGTTAATTTATTTATCTCACACCAGGCCTGATATTGCGTACGCAGTAAGTGTTGTTAGTCAATTTATGCATTCTCGAAGTGAGGCACATATGGGTGCGGTTGAACGTATCCTATGATACCTGAAGTCCTCACCGGGTAGAGGCATCATGTTTTCCAAGAATGATCATTGCCGAATAGAGGGTTACACCGATGCAGATTGGGCAATCAACGCTACTGATCGTCGGTCCACATCTGGTTACTTTACATTTGTGGGAGGAAACTTAGTGACTTGGCTGAGTAAGAAACAAAAAGTGGTTGCTTTATCAAGTGCAGAGGCGGAATATAGGGGTATGGCAAAAGGAGTATGTGAAATATTATGGCTTCAGAGGTTACTTGGTGAACTCGGGTATGCTTCGAATTGAGCCTCGGATTTATTTTGTGATAATAAAGCGGCTATCGATATCTCACACAACCTAATTCAACATGATCGAGGAAGTTGACAGACACTTCATTAAGGAGAAGTTGGATGGGAATATTATTCAATTCCCGTTTGTAAAGTCAGAGGATCAATTGCGGATAACTTAACTAAAGTTGTTGCAAGTCAAGCGTTCTACAACTCTCTTGTCAAGTTAGGCATGAACGACATTTATGCACCAACTTGAGGGGGAGTGTTAGAGAGTTGACCTTTTGTAATTAGTTTAGTTACCTATTTGAGTCCTTGTAATTAGATTGTAATTAGGTTATTTGATGTTTCTTTCCTTATAAAACACTCTTGTACATTATATATTTTCCTCCTTGGTTAGAAGAATGATATCAGAAAATTAAGCCCCAAAGATAAGCTCTAATTAGCAGAGATTACTTCGTTATATGTTATGATTGATCTTATACATGCATATTGTGTGGGAAAGATAAAGAGAATTTGGATCTAGACATGTTGTGCCTAGCTAACTTAGTACTCGAGAAATCTTTATACGGCAACACACTCATAAGGACTAGGATCATTAGGATCCATATATAATCAAGTTTTATGGACTGAAGTGAAGTAAAGGTGACTTATTTGTCAACTTTTTTTGTTATGATCACCCTAAAAAAGCAAACGCTGTCTTACCTAGAGTTGCCAAAGCATGTTTAACCTCTAGGTTTTAAATCATTCTTGTTATTGGCAAATAAATTATAAGAACGTTTTGTAGTCCGATTATATAAGAGGTGAAATGGTTAAAGATTTGCCCAATGTAAAATTTCACACCTTATAAATGTGTTATCGCATACAACAGCTCAATGCACATAAAATTTTCTTCTAACTTAATTTCATCATCACACCATAGAAAATATCTACAAAATAGATCAATAGGTTTGGCTTTAATCTCTACCAAGGTCCCTTCACAAAGCTGCGGGCCAAGGTAAGATAAATAGGATGATGACCACTCCAACCGGCATCCATGCTCAGGTCTGAATAATGTCATGATTCTTATAAAATTCAGTTTTCAGAAGCAATACATATAATTTGAGGCGAAATATCTGGTAGATAAACAAATATATAAACAATTCAATAGGATAATCAACGTAAGACCATTCACGTAAGACAAATAAAAAGTATAAAAATAAGGATGCTTACCGAGAAACATTATTATCTGTAGTGATCATGATTAAGATGATCAATAAAAAAAGGAGATAATCCAAAGTTGAAAAACCTCACCTCTGATAAGATCAAGGTTGTAACATTCCACATCGCTCAGGGGAGTGGATCATGTAAGCCTTATATGTATATTCCCATCTCTACCTAGCACGATGCTTTTTGGGAGCTCACTGGCTTTGGGTTCCATCGGAATTCTAAAGTTAAGCGAGTTCGGGCGAGAGCACTCCCAGGATGGGTGACCCACTGGGAAGTTCTCGTGTGAGTTCCGATAAACAAAACTGTGAGGGCGTGGTTAGGGCCCAAAGTGGACAATATCGTGCTACAATAGAGTCGAGCCCGAGATGTGGTGGGGGCTTGGGCCGGGATGTGACAAAGGTTCTAAAAGACGCTATGCTCCAATCGAGCGGTTGATTGAGGCCTAGCGCCTAGGCGAGTAGGAGGGGCCTTAGGCGGACTAGGCCGATATAAATAATTTATTATATATTGTATAAATAAGTGCCTATTTATACTTTAAAAACATATAATTGTATACATAAATTGCAAAATAAAATAACATATAGGTTATAAAGTATTAGAACATATTGAAAACATGGGGAACAAGTATACAATGAGTGCTCACCAAAGTATTCAAAAAGTCTCTTACATTTTATAGAAAAAATAAAATGCAAAATGAAAGTTATCGATTTTCTATCTAAGTGAGAGTCAAGACCTAGATGGTGCCTAGGTGGGCACAAGGTGGATGCCTAAGGGGTCTAGGCACATTTTCTTAATCTTCAAACGCCTAGGGACTACTCGAGGCGGTGGTCAGCTGCCTAGCGCCTAGGCAGAAATTTTTAGAACAATGGATAAAATCAAGAGACATCACAACAAGAAGAAATGGAGAAAAAATGGGCATTCATCTCATGAAACTTGATGTAACCCTAACCCCTATTTGGATTTGTAGGGTTTTTCTTCTGCAGTGTGGTTAGAAGCAGGGCGAGCCCTGAGTATTTAATTAAGGGCCCTGTGCAAAACTTAGATGCATATCCTTCATCTTTTTAATGTCATATTTTCTTTTTTATTTTTTTATTTTTTCAATTTATCTATAAAATTAAAATATTACAAGATAGTGCAAGGAAAATACGTTTGTTTGATTGGCCTAGAGTTTTTTCCTTATCTTTAAAGGTCCTGAGTTTGATACACCTCATGGGCCTATTTATACTTAAAAAACACATAATTGTATAAATAAATTGCAAAATAAAATAACATATAGGTTATAAAGTATTAGAACATATTGAAAACATGGTGAACAAGTATACAATGAGTGTTCACCAAAGTATTCAAAAAGTCTTACATTTTATAGAAAAAATAAAATGCAAAATGAAAGTTATCGATTTTCTATCTAACTGAGAGTCAAGACCTAGATGGTGCATAGATGGGCACGAGGTGGACGCCTAAGGGGTCTAGGAAAACTTTCTTAATCTTCAAACGCCTAGGGACTACTCGAGGCGGTGGTCAGCCGCCTAGCGCCCTAGGCATAAATTTTTAGAACAGTGGATAAAATCAAGAGACATCACAACAAGAAGAAATGGAGGAAAAATGGGCATTCATCTCATGAAACTTGATGTAACCCTAACCCCTATTCGGATTCGTAGGGTTTTTCTTCTGCAGTGTGGTTAGAAGCAGGGCCAGCCCTAAGTATTTAATTAGGGGCCATGTGCAAAACTTAGATGCATACCCTTCATCTTTTTAATGTCATATTTTCTTTTTTATTTTTTTATTTTTTCAATTTATCTATAAAATTAAAATATTACAAGATAGTGCAAGGAAAATACATTTGTTTGATTGTCCCAGAGTTTTTTCCTTATCTTTAAAGGTCCTGAGTTTGATACACCTCATGGGCCATGAAATAGAAGGGCCAAACCATTGGTGCTAGAATCATGATTAATATTATCACCCGCATTTACTATTTGAACCCACCTCATGGGTCATGAAATAGAAGGGCCAATCCACTAGCGCTAGAACCATGATTAATATTATCACTCGCATTTAATATATCTTATATGCATCTGTATACATGTAATGAAAATTTGGGGACCCTTCCCAATCGGGGGCCTGTGCGGTGGCATCTTTTGCACACCCTCAGGGCCCGCTCTAGCCAGAAGCACTCCAAACACAAACGTGACAAGCGTTCTATGCAACGGAGGGCTGTACACAGCTGGTGATCCTTTTGCTGTAAGCCTAGCCTATGTTCTTCAAGAATTGGAAACTGCCGCACCAGAACACAAGAACTATGATTACTACAACATATCTCCTTACCCTAATGCGTTTGCGCACGGCCATGTTTCTTGTAACCAAAACATCACAGCCCCAGTTTACACTACTTGTCTTGGTGCTGCAAATACAGACATGTCAGTGACGTGTCAAAATGCGATGGGCGGTTGAGCAGTTCTTGGTCATTGTGCAGCAAGGACCGATCAGCCTCAACACATTAACTATAGCTAGACTGTCTGTTCAATGAGTTTGATTTCCACTAGCTACTCTGCTGCAATAACATTATATAATTTCAGCGTACTAAAAATTTTCCTTTTGTGAAGAATGAATGGGATAGCTAGCTTTTCATGATTCAGTCTTTACCCTTCGGAGATTGCAATTTTGCGTTTGTGGTTGTTGGACATGAAGATATATATGGGTGCAGTGATTGGTATTCAACAAATCAAGGCACCATTAGTTCTTTGCTAGGCACATTTATTCCATCAAGAAACCAGAAATGAGAACGGCACTTGCATGTGCCTTTGTAGCAGGGCCTAAAATATAGCCAGAACGGATTTTCGTCAACGAAAACATCTTTAAAAAAATCAACATGCATTTTAAGATGTAAAGGGTGGAACAAAAGAAACAGGAAAACAAGTTTTCGATGTTTTTGTAGAATTTAGCAAAACCGATCAAAACCTGTGGGTTAGCTTACAGTTCTTATGCAAAATACAATCCTAACACGAAAAATGGTCTAACATGAATTTGTGAAGCTAATTGTAGGGCAAAAGTACCATGGGAAAATGTTTTTGACGGATTTTGGTAGATTTTCTTAAAACCGATCAAAAACCTTGGGTTATAGAGGTTATAGCTCATAGTTTTTGTGAAAAAACGTGATAGTTGAGTTTTTATAATATCTTGTGTGAACAAAAAGGACAATGTAACAAGTCATTAGGGGATTTGGATCCTCTCTTGAGCTAATGGAGAGGATCCTCCTCATCAACATCATGGGCCGTTGGATTTTTATCTAACGGCTACAATCATTATAACTTTAGAGGGACCTCCTGTTTGTAGCCGTTGGATAAAAATCCAACGGTCCACGATGATTGATGAGGAGGATCCTCTCCATTAGCTCAGGAGAGGATCCAGATCCGTCATTAGGAACCGAACATTTATTTAGTCACAGAAGTAGTTTTTATTGAATTTTTAAGTTGGAAACATAAAAATCGATATTTACACTAGTGGAGCTCATAACATAACCAAAACAGAGTTTCATCGGCATGCCATCACCTCTGCCTACTTGCTCCCCAAATCGTGGCATGCTTTTCTAGCTTCAGTGTCTTGCAATGATAAATTTGATGCAAAGAATTCCCCTTGCCTGTATTAGCCTAGCGAATCTGTCATCACGACTCGAAAGGTCCAAAATTTCATATCATTTCAACCTCCTTTCTCATGTTCCCCTTGTTAATAACAATCCCTCCGGTTCTTGAGCAGAATACGGTTGAACAAGATGTTCTGTTAATTTTCCCTCGGTAAGCCTTTCGGTGATTACCATGCTGGCATACTTGGGAAGCTGCACGAACGGATTCATGTTCAAGGAAGAGTGCACAGAGAAGCTCGTTCGGAGACACCCAGTAGGCACCAGTGGGTGCAGTCTTGATACCGGATAGAGGCTGGTCTGTTCTCAGGTCCTGTATAGTACACGGACGCATGTCGATCTGGTCTCAATTTCTTAACATGTGACTCATTCGGCCCGTCAAAATGTCCATATAATGGCTTTCGCCTAAAGACAGGCAATGAAGCCAAGTCAGGTAGAGTTTCCAAGTGGCAATCACCAGCAGTTGTTCCAATTGCCGCATTTGTTACATCCACAGCCTATTATTAGTTGCTCAGTTGTACACTTGGTAACTAAATTCTTTGAACATATCACGTGAAGCAAACGTTGGAGTACTGTAACGTGTAACTGCCTACGATATTGATGTATCATGTATGTGGTGAAGCCTATAGAAATATGTGAAAAAACACACACAGCCTTTGAAGAGCAAAGCAAACCGAAACTTGGCGTGACCGAGCAGCAAACAATACTGATATCAATGAAATCAGTGGGAGAAGTGATCTGGAAAACCTGAAATACACAGGAGCATAAGATCGAAAAAGGACATAAGTTTTGCTCACGTTCACTTCGCTGCTAATCCAATCAATCACAGTTTCGATTGATCTGTGGTATGCAGGGCCGGCCACTACCAAAATTATTAGTGTGGACATATTTATATACGTTTTTATAAGAATATAAATTTATAAAATTTGGTTTAATGATGAAGAAATTTAACTAGAACCGGTGATTTTGTTGTTTGAAATTAATGAGGAGATCTTGGGTTCAAAACACCATGTGTGCTTATTTAAATTCCAATTTTTACAAATTTCTTTTCATAATAGTTTAAATTTATAAAATTTGGCTAAATGATTAGAAGTTTAATTAGAAGTAATGATTTTTGTTAAAATTAACGAGAGGTCCTAAGTTCGAAATGATATGTGCATGTTTATTTTTTTTTCAATTTTTACGAATTTTTGTTTGGTTGTTAATTTATTTTTAGGGTAAATTACACTTTCATATTTCAGGTTTAGGGTTCATAATAGTTTAAATTTATAAAATTTGGCTAAATGATTAGAAATTTAATTAGAAGTAATGATTTTTGTTAAAATTAACGAGAGGTCCTAAGTTCGAAATGATATGTGCATGTTTATTTTTTTTTCAATTTTTACGAATTTTTGTTTGGTTGTTAATTTATTTTTAGGGTAAATTACACTTTCATATTTCAGGTTTGGGGTTTCAATTCCTTACAACATCTTCAAAACATTTCACTCTCATACCTTAAATACTATTTTATTTCCAAATAATATCTCCGTTACATTTTCCATCCATTGATCTGTTGTAACATCCCACATCGCCCAAGGGAGTGATCCTTAAATGTATATTCCCATCCCTACCTAGCACGAGGCCTTTTGGAGCTGTGGCTTGCAAAGACAAAACCGTGCGGTAGCCCTGCTGTCTGCGACCTAGTCCAGGGCAGGGAATGCCAAAGCGGACAATATTAACATCCCACATCGCCCAAGGGAGTGATCCTTAAATGTATATTCTCATCCCTACCTAGCACGAGGCCTTTTGGGAGCTCACAGGCTTCGGGTTCCGTAGGAACTCCGAAGTTAAGCGAGAAGGGGGCTAGAGCAATCCCATGATGGGTGACCCACTGGGAAGTTGCTCGTGAGTTCCCAAAAACAAAACCGTGAGGGAATGGTAAGCCCAAAGCGGACAATATCGTGCTACGGTGGTGGAGTGGGCCCGGGAAGTGATCCGCCCCGGGCCGGGATGTGACATCTGTTAAATGCTGACGTGGCTGCCAAATGTCTGCCATGTGGCAAATAAAATAATTTTTTAATTTTTTTTAAAAAACTTGAATTTTCTCAAAAAAAGAAAAAAGGGTAAATTACATTTTCATACCTCAGGTTTGGGACCTATTTCAATTCCCTACAACATCTTAAAACATTTCACTTTCATACCTTAAGTACTATTTTATTTCAAAACAATACCTTCGTTACATTTTCCATCCATTGATCCGTTAAGTACTGACGTGGCTGCCAAATGTCTGCCACGTGGCAATTTTTATTTTTTATTTTTTAATAAATCTAAATCTTCTAAATATTATAAAAAATAAAATAAAAAATAAAAAAAGCTGAAACCTTATCCCCCTCATCCTCCTCTCTTCTCCCCACAACCCCCAAACCCATTTCCCCATCTTCATCTTCTTCCCTGCAACCCAGAAAAAAAAAAAAAAAAAAAAAAAAAGTTAGAAAACTAGATCTCATCACCCCACCCCCTCCCTCCACCGAAACACCCCTATACGTAAACCTTCAACCGAAAAAAAAAAAAATAGAAAACCCAGATCCCGCACACCCTCCTCCCCAGATCTCGTCAAACCCCGCACCTCCGCTCCCCTCCCCGGGGGCGTCGGAGCCTCATCATCTTCCATCCGTTGTTAGCACCCATCATCCACCTCCTCCGCAGAAAATTTCACTCATTGATTCTCACTTTCTCCCAATGCCTTCGATGTCCTCCTTCTTAACAGCTTTTGGGTCGTCCAACCCAGCAACGTAATTGTGCAAGTCGACGACGGCGACCTCGGGAGCGCAAGAGTTCAAAGTGTAGATTGATACCCCATCGGTGGCTCCGAGCACCGCTGCACCACCATACGCTGTGTTTTGGGATTTCCTCAACCGGAGACCTAACCTGTACCCAGCAGCCACAGCTCCGTGCGAACATAATTGCTAAGGTCACTATCTGGAGAGGTGACGACAGCTTCTCGACAACGGGCTGTACGCCGGTGAGCTCTCTCTTGCCGCTGAAGAAAGCGTGAGGCGACGGTGAGGCGGCTTCTGCTGATTGTTCTGAGGGGGCGGCAGAGTTCCTGGGAAATGAGACCCTGAAACGGCGTCTTCGAGATTGTACAGAGGTTGCGGCAGGGAGAGAGATGGGGTTGAGGAACGGCGAGCGGAGAATGGAGCGCTGGGAAGTGAGAGTGGAGGGATTCATAGGTCCCACTGTAGCAGGATAAGGAAAGACAGCGTCGTTTGGGGAGGGGGAGTGTGGAGGGAGTTAAAGGGATTTGGTAGGGTTTAGGATCAGAGGCTTTTATTGGGTTTAACGGAAAAGAAAATTGAGGAAGATTGGAGAAGACATAAAACACATGGCAAAATAAGCGAGGAAGATGAAAGAGCCCCGACCCGAGGAAGATGGGAGGGGGAGGAAGATGAAAGATGCGTGTTTTTTTTTTTTTTTTTTTTTTTTTTTTTTTTCTTTCCCTTTTCCTCTTATTCTTCTAGGTTGCAGGTTGGGTTGGGGGGTAGGGAGCGATGGGGGTTGCGGGTTTAGCTTTTGTTTTTGGTTTTTTTTTTTTTTTTTTTTAAGAAGATTCAGGTTTTTTTTTTTTTTAAATTAATTTTTTTTTGCCACGTGGCAGACATTTGGCAGCCACGTCATCACTTAATGGATCAATGGATGGAAAATGTAATGGAGGTATTATTTTGAAATAAATAGTATTTAAGGTATGAAAGTGAAATGTTTTGAAGATGTTGTAAGGAATTGAAATAGGCCCCAAACCTGAGGTATGAAAATGTAATTTACCCAAGAAAAAAAGATTGAAAAAAAAAGGGTAAATTACACTTTCATACCTTAGGTTTAGGATCTATTTCAATTCCTTACAACATCTTCAAAACATTTCACTTTCATACCTTAAGTACTATTTATTTCAAAATAATACCTCCGTTACATTTTCTATCCATTGATCTGTTAAATGCTGACGTAGCTGCCACATATATGTCACGTGACTGCCAAATGTTTGCCACGTGGCAAATAAAAATAATTTTTTTATTTTTTTTTAAAAAAACCTGAATTTTCTCAAAAAAATAAAAAATGAAACCCACTATCCTTCCCACGCCCCCCCCCCCCCAGCGACCCACATCCCTATCCCTCCCCCCCCCCCCAAAACACACCTCCCTTCCCCTCCCTCGCCCCGAGTGACCTCCCCCCCCCCCCACCGGCGCCGCGTGACCTTCCCCCCTTCCTCGCCCCCTGGAGTCCCCCCCCCCCACCGGCGCCGCGTGACCTTCCCCCCTTCCTCGCCCCCTGGAGTAAGGATCTCGTGATTTTCAGTATGGGTGGGTTTTGAAAATACTTTGAGTTTGAGATGATTTTTGGACTGGTTTTGTGGTAGATCCACCTAATCTCGGGTGAAATTTTTGTGGGTGATGGGGACTTTTGGGAGAGGCGATGGGGGATGGGAGAAAGGGGTGGCTCGGGGTGGGACGAACTGGGGCTTTTTTTTTTTTTTTTTTTTTTTTTTTATTTCTCCCTCTTCTTCTTCTTCTTGCAGGTTTTTGGGTTCTAGATTAGTGTTGCTGGGGGAGGGGCGGGGGAAGGCACTGGTTTCAATTTTTTTTTCTTTTTTTGAGAAAATTCAGGTTTTTTCAAAAAAATTTAAAAAATATTTTATTTGTCACGTGGCAGACATTTGGCAACCACGTGGCATATATGTGGCAACCACGTCAACATTTAACAGATCAACGGATGGAAAATCTAACAGATGTGTTATTTTGAAATAAAATAGTACTTAAGGTATGACAGTGAAATGTTTTTAAAAAGTTGTAAGGAATTGAAATAGACCCCAAACCTGAGGTATAAAAGTGTAATTTACCTTCTTCTTTTTTTCAATTTTTTTTTCTTTTTATGAGAAAATTCAGGTTTTTTAAAAAAAATTAAAAAATTATTTTATTTGCCACATGGTAGACATTTGGCAGCCATGTGACATATATGTGGCTGCCACGTCAGCATTTAACAGATCAATGGATATAAAATGTAACAGAGGTATTATTTTGAAATAAAATAGTACTTAAGGTATGAAAGTGAAATGTTTTGAAGATGTTGTAAGGAATTGAAATAGACCCCAAACCTGAGGTATGAAAGTGTAATTTACCCTTATTTTTAATTACTAGCTAGTAACTATGTGGGTTGCTATTTTAAAACATTTGTTCCAATTCAAGTCTAATCTTCAACAAAGGATAATGCACAGATTAAATTTTTAGACCAAATTTGCAAATCATATAATATGTCATCAAGATTCAAAAGGTTTAATTTGATGCCCATTCATTACTTATACATATCTTTAAAGACTCGAAAATATCATTATTTTTTTAGTCTAATATTGACTAGGTTAGTAAATAAGAAAAAACACCTCACAATTTATATAAAAACACTTTAAAAGTTCAGATGGAAAACAAAACTCATAATCTATCTGCTTGTAAGCCTGAAGTTTTTTTTGTTTACTTTTTTTTATACAAAATAAATTAGTTTTTCCGTGTTTCTAAATTATTGAGTTTGAAGTGTTTTTCTAAATATAATTTTATCAATGTCTTACGTGTAAAAACAAATATTTTTTTTTATATAAAGTGAGAGCACATTTTTTTACTTGACCTCGGACCTCAAAATCTCTGAACCGACCCTGGTTGTATGCACTTTCGACAGTCATATTCACATCGTCACCTCCTCTCCTTCTTGGAAGTATCAACCCCCACCAGAGAATGCAATTTCATACTCTCCACATGACATCTTTGAGTTTTATTTCAACAAAATAATTATTAAATCCACGGGAAAAATTAATTAAAACATATTAGAAACAGTGATTTATATTATTCGACGGTGCAGTTGAAGTCTTCAAACTTGAACACCAAGAAACCCGAGTGCTTTGTGATTGGACTTCGATTCCCTTCCAAGATTGAAGTCTTGTTAGGAACTGCAGAGGACAGTATACTGAGAAGAGACTCCCATTGTTTCCTTCCAACGGAGTAACCAAAAAAGATTATAAAAAAAAAAGAGATAAAACAAACTTTTTTCCTGTTCCCTTAAGAGATTTGAACCTAAGATTCAAGTTCTATTTCAAGAAAAAAAAACGAAAATAACAACCTGATAATCAATTAATTTAACTTCAAGTTACTTTTTCATGATTCAATACTAAATAAAAACTGCTTAAGCTAATCGAAAATTGTATACATCTAATACATGACATGCACTGGAGCAAATATTATGAGATGTGTGCTCAAAATTTTCATAAAGGAAAATCGAGCGATCAAGGATCTCGGTGCATGCATACTAGAAATAACCTTAGGTTATCTTTCTTTCTTTCTTTCTTTATAAGGTGGATGATAGTGCATCATCCAATAAGAAAAGAGATCTTTCCTAGATCTTTTTCATCAAGGTCACTGGCCACCGGATCAAGTGATTCAGACCTTTGAACTTTCATCCGAAGATAAAAAGTTAGTATAGATTTTAAGGGATCAAAACAGATGAATCGTTGAATGAAATTTCAAAGATCCGGATTACTTAATCCAATAATCTTAATAAAAGAGATATGGAAAGGATCTCTGGAAAGGATCTCTTTCCATCCGATGACGATGTACCAGTAAGAGGAAATCAGAACAAAAGGCAAAGAAAGAGATAAGAGTTTGACGTACGACTCAAATGAATGTACGGCTGATGGTTTCCGCGGCACGGACTTAAAAGATAAAAAGTTGTTTGCCTAGTGGTAATTTGGTTGGTTCATGTCCCCTGTCGCCACCAAAACTTATTAAAGTATCTTCATCATGTCTCCCAAATCCTAATTGCTTTGTTGACGCATCAGAAGTTATAGATAAAAGAGATTACGAATGGTCATTTTTTAATAGAATTCTGAAACACCAAAGAATTAAGAAAAATTCTCGAATTTTGATTAATCATATGAAAGATGAATGAAAATACTACCCTAAAGGTGTTTGTATAGTTTTAGGGAAAACCCTACAGGCAAATGGATATTACAAAAGGCCTAAAAACACCTTATAACATAAAATCTGTTTTTAACCCTTATACGTTGTTAAAACGTCAAAATTGAATACCGAAAAAGTGAGTCCAAATTAGACACCAAAAATCCAAAAGACTATTTACCGCAACTAGCCCGAAATTGTTGTTCGAATAAGCTTTTCCAGCCCCTCCTTATTTGCTCTTTTTGTGTTTTATACAATGTAAGTGATTGAAACATGCCCAAAATAAAAAAGATTAAGGATTCATATTCACTCAATTGAATAGCTTTGAAATAACTTATATTATAAGGTTTATATTCTTATATTACATGAGAGCGATAAACACAAAGATGTATATACCGTAAATTTGATATTCACGAGTATGTATACATAATACATGAAGATATATCTGATGTGTATTCCTTGAAATATATATCAATCTTTGTGATGATTGGAAGCCATACATTTCTTGTTAATTTGAATTCAAATTCGGGACATGATTTCAAGAAAAATTATATAACATAGGAATTCAAACTTAAAACTTCTACTAACATTACAATATAAAAATATCACAGAAAGTTCATCAGTGGTTGTGACCATCATCACTTGTCAATCGTCTTCAACCCCGCGTTGGATTCGTGTCCAATTATCTTATAGATAGTGATTCTTGTGGAAGGTACAACAATCGTACTTGAACAAATATCAAAGGTGCATGCATCATTATTCCAACCAAAGTTCAAACTTTTCCAACAAAACTAGTTTTAAATTAAGAGCGCCAATCGTACTATATATGGTTCCAAAACTTAATTAATTAGAGCTAAATATAGTTTTACCTTTTGTTCACTAGTCAATTCATCTGTGATAATATGTGGTTGGATGTTAAGATTATTTATATGAGTGATAAAAATTTTAGGCCTAGCGTATGGTTCACTATCAACATCAATATTGTCTCTAATTTAATCACTTATTACTAGGTGTAGGATTTTAATTATAACAAAAAACTTCGATGATATTAGGAGTGAAATTTCTCATATATGTCATTTTGTTAAATTTTCGATGTGAGATTTTATTATCCAACAGAGAGGATAGTGTGCATTCAAATGACGTTGTAAATTAAAGGCTCTGGTTAGCCAGCTCAATGATGAGAGTGGGTACGCAGAATGATGATTTATGAGTATGAGCATGCTAGTTCTAGAATTTGAAAACCCTCCAACCTTAAAAAAAGAAAAATGGACATGATCAATTCAATTTTGAACGCATGGTCATTTCAAATTTTACCCCCATCTTCCCTCTTTCACTCATTACTCTCCTCTAGTGCTGGACAATAACGATTTAATTAATTTGGTGGAGGTCAAGTCTTTAATGGAAGAGCTCCACGCATTGTCTTGCCATTTTTAGTCAAGAGGTGTCATAGTCCAAAAGGTTAACAAAATATGTTTTGTCCCTTGAGAACTCGTACTAGTATAGTTATAATCAAAGAGACACTGAGTGGCTTTATGAATTCAATCCATGCGATTCAAGAAGATATTTCAGTTTTGTCTACAATTGATTAATCAAATTTTTAGGGACGTTTATTAAATGATACAGTTCAAAATAAAGGGTTTCGAAAATTCAAAATTCTTTAATAATCTCATATAAATTTTGGATTACAACTTGAACACTTAATTATTTTCTGTAATAGCCACTTACTACAACGGTCTAGTGATATTCTTCTTCACTTGTAAGTGAGAGATCTTAAGTTCGATTCTCGCTAAGGACGAATTTGAATCACATTATTGCTAGCCCATTGTAAGACTAAGGCCATCGCCAACCGAAGAAGGGCCAACCCTCCAAGAAATTAATATTTTAATGAACAGTGTAGACACCATATTTCTTACCATCTCCAACCGAGGGCCAAAGGGCCGTAGGGCTAAACATATCCCTGTGACAAAAAACCATCTACAACCGAGGGCTAAAGGGTCATAGGGCCAAATGTAATTTATTATTTAAATTTAAAAACCACAACAATTTAGTTTAAAACTACAACTTAAATCTAAAAGCTATAATTTAAATTTAAAAACTACAACAACTTAAATTTAAAAAGTACAACTTAAATTTAGAAACTATAACTACAACTTAAATTTAAAAACTACAACAACTTAAATTTAAAAACTACAACGACTTAAATTTATAGGAAAAAATGTTGTTTAAGTTTCATGTTATTGAATGTTTTTTTTTAATGTTGTATAATGTTATTTAATGTTGTTTAACATTGTTTAATGTTGTTTCCTGTTACTTAATGTTATTTAATGTTGTTTAATGGCTTATGAAGTTATAGGAAAAAAAAATATAATATAATTTTTTTTTTAATATGTTTCAATTAATGTAATATGAAACAATAAAGTTTCAATTAATGTAATATGAAAATGATGATGAAAATCTAATTTTCAATTAATGAAAATCTAATTTTCAATTAATGATAAATAATAAAAAACAATAAAGTTTCAATTAATGTAATATGAAAATGATGATGAAAATCTAATTTTTCCTTCTTTTTTTTCAACCTAATTTTTCCTTTTTTAAATCTAAGATGTTCCAGATTTTCCGGTTTCTCTATCCTGTTTTACTCATTTTCAGACATTTTTTTAAGAATAATTGGTTCATTATTTCTCCCCTTATTTATGATATCCAATTAATATACTTCATCACAAGATCAGCCACACGTTTTCTGATTCCAACCTAACTTTCTAAGTATTTTACTGTTCAAATGCATATAAGTATAAATTTTATAAATAAAATAATAATATATGCAATGACAGACACTCATGCATAGAAATAATAACTCTGAAATAATACATGAGTTTTTTTCTTTTGTGAAATGAATACATGAATTTTACTGTCAAGTCTACATGTATTCACGATTTGTTGATCAACCCTGCATGATATGGCACTGCAACCATGCATGTCTTTTTTTTCTTTGGTAAAGAACCATGCATATATGTTTGTGAGCTGCGAGCACTAAGCTTGGTGATCAACCACCACAATGAAAATGCGATAATAATTCATTTGGCATTGGCACAATATATATTGCATGTAGAAATATGTTGTTGCCAAAAGACAATTCTCTCCATATATATTATATGCTGAATTGGCATTGCACCTTGCATAGAAGGTACTCTCGTGCCTGCAAGCGTGTTCCACTAAGGTGACTATAATTTTGGCCATAAACATGTGGTAGTAAAGAATTTATAGAGAATCTATTTTTGAGAGAGTCTTCTTAATGTTTCTATTAAATTAAGTGTAAAACCCCTGGTAGCTAGGCCCACTTTAGGTCAATAGGTACCATATATGTTCCCACTTTGGCTACTTTTCATGGGAAAGCCGTGTATATATAAACACGATATCTCCCTTCCAAGTTTCACAACTACAAAGTGAGTGATTTGTATTATTTAGTCTAAAACAAGAAAAAATAAACTAAGAGAATATTTCTATTAATATTTCTTATTAGTGATTATGGGTTCGACCGTGATAACTATTCCGGCAGATGTGGAGCTTGATCTTCCCAAAAATATTCAAGACAAAGATGAGAGGCAGAAGTTTTCTATTTTTGGAATTATTTCCAATCCTACACTTAGAGTACTTGATCAGAAAAGCAAGCAAGATATGAGAAAGCTGCTTCACTGCATCAAGGTTGGAGTTGCCCTAGTTTTGGTTTCACTTCTCTATCTTCTCGACCCTCTCTATGAACAAGTTGGAGAGAATGCCATGTGGGCTATCATGACCGTCGTCGTCATTTTTGAGTTCTATGCAGGTTTGCTCTACTTTTCTGGGTTACATTGGAGAGTTTCGCTCTTTTTTATCCAACGAAAAAAAATTCATTAAGTTATTGTGTATGGTAACATTTTTTTGTTTTCAGGTGCTACACTTAGTAAGGGCTTAAACCGTGGAATGGGTACAATTTTAGGAGGTGTATTGGGGTGTTCAGCTGCAACTTTTGCTCAAGAAGTTGGTGGAATGGGCAAGGGCAACGCCGTAATGATCGGCTGTTGGGTGTTTGTCATGGGTAAGATATATAATGTTAGGCCATCCATTAATTTTGATCTTTCAAGAGTCATGCTCATATATAATTTCGTAAAGAACTTTTATAATGCATATATAGTCTAATATTGTACAAAGTTGGTCCCAGAGAATTTGGAACTTCCATCCCTATAAGTCTAGAAGATTATGGCGCATTATCAACGTGCCGTGCATTATGCGGATTTGAATGGTTGATGATGAATTGTGATCAAATACTACATACACATACATACATATATATTAGAAATTTTGGACAAAATGAACAAAAATTTTATTGAATAAGAAAAATGAAAGAATGAGAGCAAAAAAAGATAAACTGTTTACTAAGTAAATCTTACATTATATTATATTTCAGGTGCAATATCGACATATTTTAGATTAGTGCCTAGCATCAAGAAAAGATACGACTATGGAGTCCTGATCTTCATCTTAACCTTCAACTTAGTAATTGTATCGGGTTTACGTGCCGGTAAAGTGTTGGAAATAGCTCGTGATCGTCTTTCAACAATCGCAATGGGATTTGCAGTATGCATATTCGTAAGCTTGCTAGTCTTCCCAACATGGACTAGTGATGAACTTCATGACTCTACAGCTCATAAATTTCAACTCCTTGCTGACTCAATTGAAGGTAATAATTAAAGCATGCACTAAGTTGTGTTAGTGATTAAAGTAAACGCATGACCCATCTAATTAAGTGAATAGTTAACCATCTTAATTTGTTGAATGATTGATTTGCAGGATGCTTAGAGAATTACTTCAGATTGGACAAGGAAAATATGAAGGATGATTCCATTTCTAGTAGTTGCAAGTCGGTATTGAACTCCAAGTCAAAGGATGAGACACTGGTATATATAATACTTCCATACACATTTTAGCGAGAACAATATTGTTATTTGTGCAGCATATAGTTATTGACGGTCTCTCTACTAATGGAATAATATAACTCACATGTATGTAATTCACTTCTTATTAAAAAAAATTAAAAAAAAAAAAAGTAGTTCATCAAATATGATACGAATAACACTATCCTTGTTAAATTTATAAACAAAAACATGAGCTCACGGTGTTCTATAATTAATTATGTATGACAGGCAAATTTTGCGAAATGGGAACCATGGCATGGAAAGTTTGGTCTCAAGTACCCATGGACAAAATACCTACAAGTTGGAGAGCTTCTTCGAGAGTTAGCTACCATTGTCATTTCCCTCAAAGGTTGTCTTCAATCTCCTAGACAGGTACACATGTACATATGTACATATATAACATGCACACTTGGCCTTTGCTTGAATTAATTTTGGTTCATCTTCTTTCCAAGAAAAATTCTTAAGCTGGTTCAAATTATGTGTGATTTTAGCCGTCGTGGAGTCTGAGGCAGTCTATCGAAGAGCCTAGTGAAGCTGTAGGATTGACACTTGCTTGGAGCCTAAGAGAGCTTGGAGAGAGCCTTGTGAAGATGAGAAGATGCAACCGGGAGGCTGTGATAATTCCCAAATTGAAGTCAATGAGACTAGAACTGAGCTCGATTGTTTCTCCTTCAAAGTTTGGACCAATAGAGAATGTTGATGGACTTGCAATTGCAAGCTTTGTCTTCTTGTTGACAGAGATGATTGAAAAGTTGGAAGAATTGGCGAAGGAGATTGAAGAACTTGGAGAGCTTGCTGGTTTTCATGCTAAATAGCTATAGCTATGCCTATATATAGACTTTAATATTCTTAACTATGGTGCATAAACATTTTCCCATTTTTGGCCTACAAAACTCCACGTATGTTCTGAAATTATGGGAGTTTGGAGAGGATGCGTAGCTAGCTAGATGTATGGTATATATTAATTAACCGAGTAACTGAAACTATGATTACTTTATCATATGATGTGATCTTATGCATGCGTATTGTTAGGACCGGCCTTGAGAATTTAGGAGCTCTATGTGAGCCTTCGAAGTAGGGCCCTAAAGTTCGTTGATCTCCGGTTTTTTGTACATTGATATGTATAAAAAAGAATTTGCTAAATACATAAAAAATTCTATTTCCACATTAAATATCATTAAAAATTAATATCAAAAGAAGATAAATATAAAAACATTACTTAAACATTACACTCTCAAATTTTTAGACACAAATGTATTAAATGTTTGCAGTCAATAGTCTAAGATTGAGAGTGAAGAACAATAAAACTTGATGAACAAGAGAATAAAGAACAATAAAACTTGATCGACGAGTATAATAAATTCAACAATGCCAATTGTTTCTTTTGTGTGTGTGTGTGTGTGTGTGTGTGTGTGTTTTTTTTTTCCTTCTAAAATCAACATCACACTAACGAATTGAATATTAAAATAATCCATTAAATAAAAATTTATTGAAAAGAAAAATATAAATTTAAAGTTTTGATTACCTTAAAGTACAATCTTCAAAATCATGTGATAGTTGGTTTAAACATTCAATAGAAATAGAGAGATTGGGAAGTTGAAAGAAAAAAATATTGCAAAAGGACTTGAGTTTTATAACTTTATATGCATTTAAACAGATGAGGTTAGGAGTAAATTTGAAAAACAAGAAAAAACTAGTGACTAAAAAGGCAGCTATGTTTTTCGAACTCAACACCCCAAAGAAAAAGGAAGCCAAACATTTCCACTACACCAACAAATGAATTATGATATTTTTTTTTCTTCTGTATTTATATGTTAATTATAGGATATAAAAAAAATTGAGGACCCCTCCAAAGTGGGGGCCCTAGGCAGGCATCTACTTGGGCTACACTTAGGGCCAGCCCTACATGTGTGGGAAAGACAATGAATTTAGATTCGGACATTTGTGCCTAACTTAGGACTTGACAAATTTTTATACGGCAACACACTTATAAGGGGTGAAATTGTTGGAACCCATATATTATCAGGTTATATCGAGTGTAGTGAAGTAAAGGTGCTTATTTGTCAACTTTTTCTGTTATCATCCTAAAAATACAAATTTGCCTTGCCTAAAGTTGTTAAAGCTAGTATGCTTAAGCCCTGGATTTATCCAGTGTAAAATTTCACACCTTATGAATGTGTTCCCGTGTAAACAGCTGCTCCCATATAAAATTTTCTCCTAACTTAGATTTGATCATCACACCATAGCAAAATATATACAAAATAGATCAATAGGTTTGGCCTTAATCTCTACCAAGGTCCCTTCACAAAGCTGCAGGCCAAATAAGATAAAGGACCTTTGTCAGAAGTCATTTGACATAGTTGTCAGATCTGCCAAAACTTTGTCAGATAGATCAATAGGTTTGGCCTTAATCTCTACCAAGGTCCCTTCACAAAGCTGCAGGCCAAATAAGATAAAGGACCTTTGTCAGAAGCCATTTGACATAGTTGTCAGAGGCACAAAAGGATCTTTATTTGTGCTTATCTTTTTGAGCACCACATATTTTATTGTGCTCCTTGATCAAAGGGCACGTCCATAGAGGGTGTAAATACCATTTTAGTCACTGCATTGTTACTATTGGTCTATGAGCACATTATCTGTTGGTGCTCTTTGACCTCAAAGGGCACAAATAATTTATTGCGCACATTGTCCATATTTTTTTGTAGTGATAGGATGGAGTGGTCATCATCCTATGTATCTTATTTGGCCTGCAGCTTTGTGAAGGGACCTTGGCAGAGATTAAGGCCAAACCCATTGATCTATGTTGTATATATTTTGGATCACCAGCTCAGGTCTTAAATAATATCATGATAATTTCTGTTAAAAGAAGACAAATGTATAAGCCATTGGAATAGGATAATCAACATAAGACCATTCAAGTAAGACAAATAAAAGTATAAAATTAAGGATGCCGACGGAGAAACATACATAATTATAGTGCTCATGATTAAGATAAACCATAAAAAAGAGAATCCAAAGTTAAAAAGCTTCAACTCTGATAAGATCAGGAGACATCACAACAACAAGAAACAGAGAAAAAATGGGCATTCATCTCATGAAAATTGCAGTAACCCTAACCCTAATCGGATTCGCAGGGTTTTTCTTCTGCAGTGTGGTAAGATGCACTCCAGACACAAACGTGACAAACGTTCTATGCAACGGAGGGTTGTACACAGCTGGTGATCCTTTTGCTGTAAGCCTAGCCTATGTTCTTCAAGAATTGGAAACTGCCGCACCAGCTCACAAGAACTATGATTACTACAACATATCTCCTTACCCTAATGCGTTTGCGTACGGCCATGCTTCTTGTGGCAAAAACATCACAGCCCCAGATTGCACTACTTGTCTTGGTGCTGCAAAAACAGACATGTCAGTGACGTGTCAAAATGCGATAGGCGGTCGTGCAGTTCTGGTTGATTGTGCAGTAAGGTATGAGCAATACCCATTTACTGACTGATCAGCCTCCACCCATTAGCTATAGTTTGATTTCCACTAGTTACTAAATGTTGCTGCTGCAATAACATTATATAATTTCAGTGTACTAAAAATCTTCCTTTCGTGAAGCATTATGGGATAGCTAGCTTTTCATGGTTCAGTCTTCACCTTTTGGAGATTTCAATTCTGCGTTTGTGGTTGTTGCACATGAATGCGCTGATTGGTAGAGTTCTACACATCAACGCACCATTTTTTAGTTCTTTTTTAGGCACATTTATTTCATCAAGAAACCAGAAATGAGATCGGCACTTGCACATGTCTTAGTAGCAGGGTCTAGAATATAGCCAGAACGGATTTTCTGTTGGAATTTTATGGGGCGTTTCAAAATACAAACCATGCCCATTGTGACAATTCATTTTCCTTCAAATCCATTTTTTTTTTTTTTTTTTTTTGTCGAATGATAGATTTGTTAGATTAGATGATAAATTAGAAAGTCAACGCGATTCGTTAGATGTTAAATTAGAAAGTCGACGGGACTCGAACCCACGTCATAGTACAAGAGCAATACTCATCTTCACCACTGTGTTAAAGGGTCACTTGCCTTCAAATAACGTTGGCATTATTACTCATAATTTCAGAAGAATTGGGACGTTGCGCACTTTTGCAACCTTTTTCCTCTTTATTTGATTATTAATATGACAGTTATTTCTTTAATTCTCCAACGTTATATACATAGTAAATAACCAACGTTGATCCAACGTGTGCCTATATACATCTTTTCTTTCCTATGAACCTTACGGATTTGAAAGGAACTTAACAGATTTGACATTTTCTTTCCTACAAACCTCACCAATTTGGAATAATAGTAAAAGGTTAGGGGGGCGGCGTGCAAGAGGCAGAGGCGGAGTGCTGAGAGAGGAGGGTGAGTAGTGTAGGAAAAGAGAGATGAGAATGAGATAGAGTATGAGCATGGCTCCCAATTACTTCAATTGTCTCTACAATGACTCTTTCTTCAACGGTCTCCTATGCGCATACTTGCAGATAAGTACTAGTGGAGCTCATAACATAACCAAAACAGAGTTCCGTCGGCATGCCATCAAACTCTGCCTACTTGCATCCCCAAATCATGGCATGCCTTCTCTAGCTTCAGTGTCTGGCAATCATAAATTTGCTGCAAAGAGTTCCCCTTACCTGTGTTAGCCCTGCGAATCTGTCACCACGACTCCAACAACAACAACAACAAGGCCTTATATCATTAAGTGGGGTTGGCCATATGAATCCTAGAACGCTATTGGGCTTGGTTTTGCGCCATGTCTTCTGTTAGATCCAAGTAGTCCAAATATTTTCTTAAAGTCTCTTTCCAAGTCTTCCTAGGTCTTTCTCTATGTCTTTGACCCTAGGCCTCTATCTCGTACTCACATCTTCTAACCGGAACATTTGTAGGTCTTCGTTTGACATGTTCAAACCACCTTTCCAATTATCTCTCATCTTATCTTCAATTTCGACTACTCCTAATTTGCCTCGTATATCCTCATTCCTAATCTTGTCATTTCTCGTGTGCCCACACATCCAACGAAACATTCTCATCTCCACTACATTCATTTTGGGTACGTGTTGATACTTCACCGCCCAACATTCCATACCATAAAGCATTGCTGACCTTATTGCCATCCTATAAAATTTTCCCTTGATCTTCAGTGTCATATGACGGTCGCACAACACACCCGATGCACTCTTCCATTTCATCCATCCAACTTGTAGCCTATGATTGAGGTCTCCATCTAATTCTCTGTTCTTTTGTAAGATAGATCCAAGATAGCGAAAGGGTTAGCTCTTTGGTACTTTTTGATCTTCAATCCTCACTCTTAACTCATTTGCACCTTTGTTCCCATTGAATATGCGCTCCATATACTATGTCTTTGACCTACTTGGGCGAAGTCCTTTAGATTCCAACACTTCCCGCCAAAGGTTGAGCTTCGCACTTACTCCCTCATGAGTTTTATCTATCAATACTATATCATATGCGAAAAGCATACACCAAGCGATATCATATTGAATATGTCTCGTTAACTCATCCATTACCAAGGCAAAAAGTAAGGACTTAAAGATGAGGCTTGGTGTAACCCTACAGTTATAGGCAAACTTTCGGTTTGTCCTTCATGAGTTCTTACAGCAGTTTTTGCTCCATCATATATATCTTTTATAGCTTGAATAAATGCTCCTCGTACTCCTTTCTTCTCTAAAATCCTCCAAAGAATCTCTCTTGGGACTCTATCATACGCTTTTTCCAAATCCATAAATGTCATGTGCAAATCCTTTTTCATATCTCTAAATCTTTCCGTTGATCTTTGTAAGAAATAGATTGCCTCCACGGTTGAGTGTCCTGGTATGAATCCGAATCGATTGTCTGAGACCCTATCACCACGACTCGAAGGTCCAAAATTTCAAATCATTTCACCCTCCTTTCTCATGTTCCTCTTGTTAAGAACAATCCCTCCAATTCTCGAGCAGATCATGGTTGAACAAAATGTTCCGTCAAATTTCCCTCCGCAGCCCTTTCGGTGATTATCATGCTAGCGTACTCAGGAAGCTGCACGATGGACTCGTGTTCAAGGAAGAGCGCATAGAGAAGCTCGTTCCATGAATCGGGGACACCCGGTAGGCACCAGTGGCTTCAGTCTGGGACTCTTGATGGTGGATAGAGGCTGGTTTGTTGTCAAATAGGTTCATGTTCATATTCATCTTCACCTCATCTCCTTCTTGGAAGTATCAACCCCTAAGAGAGAATGCAAGTCCAAAGATCAATCATCCTATAGGTTATGGGCATAATGTACTCTCCACATGAAAACCTTAAGAATTTTATTAAAATTTCATCGCTAGTCACGAGCTTCGCCAGAAAGCGTCTTTTTTACTCCAAAAGCATTTTAAGTGTTTCCACCAAACCTGACTAAAAACGGAAGCGTTTTAATCATAGTCAAAATAAAATCCCTTTCATCAACTTTGGATATTATGAGCAACTTCATTTTCTGTTTAAGAACTAAAATGAGAGCTGTAAATTTCAAAAATTTTGCTGTAAACTTGTGTGATTACATTCTGTGAATATAAGTAAAACCATGTGTACATGTATAACTAGTATCACGCTTGCCTCATCATCTCTTTCTACTTGCATCTCACGAGTTTAGCGTGCTCCGTAAATCAACTTCCGTCCTTCGGGTCCAGAGATGACGCATCTACTGCAAACAATTATCCTACAAAAGCATCCAAAGTGACTTGAATTCTTACCGATCAATGAATCCCAGCTTTACATGTTAGCTTAGCAAACATCCAGTAATCTCGTGTTCTAATCTTCCCCTCGTTAAGCAAAACCCATCTAATGCTCAAGAAAAATGAAGATGCTAACAGTACCACCGAACTCTCATTGTTACATGCCAGAGTTCTTCGGTGAATGTGAAAGCAAGAGCGTCAACAAAATGTTCCCGTTTTTTCCACCCTTTTGTGTGCTGAAGTCCTTATGTGATCATCATCGCAGGAAGTTTTTAATACTGCTCACAATGTAAATTCCGAAGATTTGGTTGAGTTTCATGCGCAACTGGATTCCCGTTTAAGGAAGAGTGCATACAGTAGCTCGTTCCATGAATCAGGCACACCTGGGAGGCACCAGTGGCTGCAGTCTTGATGGTGGATGGAGGCTGGTCCAGTCTCAGGCCCTAGATAGTATATAGAGGCATGGCCATCTTTTCTCCACAAAGACATGTTCGTCACATTGAGCAAATCCAGTTTCCTAACATGTGACTCATTTGAACGCTCTGATATGAGATCAAAGATAGTCTTGTAAACACTTTCAGATGAATTGGGCGACAAACTTAATCCAGGTAGTTTCTCCAACTGACAACCACCACCAGTATTCCAATCACCACCACTGTTACATCCACATCCTATTGATCAGTGCTCGGTTATGCATATGCGGTAAAAACTAAAAGCAACATTTCCCTAAACACATTAAGTGAAAATGTGTGAACGTTTACGGTATTGCTATATGTTCTGATGCCTAAAGCATATACAAGCAAATGAAAAAACACAGAGAACCCTAAAATGCAAAGTCAAACTGAAAGCAAAAAATGATCTATCAATGAGACTGGCAACAAAAATGACGGAGCAAACCTGAAATGCACAGGAGCATAAGTTCGAAAGAGGACGTAAGACTTGCTCATGTTCACTTCATTGCCAATCCAATCAATCACAGTATCTAACGATCTACGAAATGCTGTTTCGACAGTCATATTCATCTTCACCTCCTTCCCTTCTTGGAAGTAGCAACCACTGACAAGTCATGAAATTCCAAAGATCAGACATGATCCCAAATTATTAAATGTTCTTTAAAACACAAATCCGTCGTAAGCTTTCTACCTCATAGAGTTTGTGTGAAAAGTTTGCATAGGCTATCAATAAGAACTAGTATATAATGAAAACTAACAAAAAAGTTGTAGGAGAAAGTATGCAGGATTTACTCTCGTATGGTCTTCTCATAATTCCACCAATGCCCCGCATTGAGAATCAGCACATCCGCATCTCTCCACCGCCTGGAAGTCCTTTCCAGTTGATCCACCCTTAAGGTCATCTTCACGTTTTCTGGAGCGCCAGCAGGAGGGTGGCCCTGAAAGACTAAAAATGGTGCTCTGTAGTATTCCACAGTGCAGTTGAAGTCCTCAAACTTGAATACCAAGAACCCCGAATGCTTTGTGATTGGACTCCCATTCACTTCATAGATTGAAGTCTTGTTAGTAACTGCAGAGGAAAGCATGCAGAGAAGAGACTCCCATTGGTTCCTTCCAATTGAGTCACCAACAAATACAACACGCCGGTTCCGAAGCTTGTCCAACATCTTCCCTGCATCGAATCTGTTCTTAAGACAAGAGAGAAACCGAACATAAGATCTTTTCCAATCTAATTTGTTAGAAGAGCATTACAGAAAAGCATTAAAAACCCCTTGGTTTGAAGAACCAAGAGGTTGATCATAGTAAGAAACCATTAGTACAGATCATAGTAAGAAACCAAGAGGTTGATCATTGAAATTGAAGTTGAACCGCAACATTAATGAAACCGAACGGAACAACTACAATGTACTCAGTTAGAGAGTATTCGGTGTACCATCATCATTATCATCATCTTAAATACTAAAGGTCACTCAATTATCGTTGTAGTTATGATTATACTTCGCGATTATAGACGAAAATATCTAATATAATCTTCTGTAATCTTTTTCGACTCACTCGAATTGTAATCAGATGAAAACAAAACCTCCAAATTGGAAAAGCATAAAATGAAACCAGATGACAAAACAAAAGGGAAAACAGAGAACTTACTCACAACTTGAACAGTTTGAACACTGAAAAAGTTGACAAAGCCGAAGGGCAATAATGGTTCACGGGTGAGCAGCTAGTAAACAAAAGAGGCACACCCACCAACCTCCACAAAAAATCAAATTCATTCACACAGAAAATAACAAGAAAGTCAATTGAGAATGGAACCAATCCAAGTTCGAATCACCTCCGCGTGGTTTGGATTAATTAGAATATCGCTCGATTAAAAGAAATTAACAAAAAATAAACAGGGAACCAACCCAAAATTCCAAATTAGTAATAGACAAATGAATAAATTAAATTCCAGTTACTGATAAAATTTATCTGTTCACCAAATCAATGAACTAAATTCCAATTAGGCTGCTGATAAATCCAGGAAGCTTCTACGAGCACTGAACCTTTAATCTAAACATCACCAAAACCAACATAGACATGACACTTAAATCAATTTTCTTTCTTTATCTTCCAACAACGCGATATTCTAAACTACTCTGATATCAGATAAGGCGATTCGGACACGGTTAAAGAAACAGAATGGTAAAGTAGTACCTGGGCAAGGTGCAATCTTTGGGCTGCCAACGCCACTTGGTGTAGAAATTATCAGGCCTGCCATTCTCAGAACATCTGAACCCTTCATCTAAAAAGCTACAGTTCTGTGACTCGTACAACGGATAGCTCTCATCCCAAACCCAATTCCCTTCAAACACATCACACCCGTCAGCGCCTTCCTCAAGAAATCCAAACCGTCCATTCACTTTTGATGGCAGTCCCAAAATCCCACTGAAAACTGTACGGTAATCCAAGTAGGAGAAGCAGGTGACGAAGAGAAGAGCGACCAGGAAGAACCCAAGAATTCCCAGAAAAGGTTCCAGAGGGTTGGAGCGTTTGAGTTTCTTTAAGAAGTCCAATTGAGTCACTGTGTTTTCCTCTGTTTGGTGCGGAGGCGTCGGATTGTTATCCGCCATTTCTGTGCAAAATGGAGCATTGAGAGTTCGTGGGCGTGGTGGGGGTTGGAGAAATGGTCCAATAAGAAAAGGGGTTTTGAAAAGATGGGAGCTTTAGACTTCTAGAGAGAGAAAGGAAGAAGAAGTGGGGTCTGAAAGAGAGGAGGAGAGAGAAACTGAGAAGGTATGCATTAGTGGCTGAAGGAAGACATTTTTCGAATTGGCTTTTCTTCTGATATCACATCAAAGTTAATATTTTGAGTTTATTGCAGGAAGAATGGGAGGGTTGAAGCGTTTGAAATGGCGGCGGTGGTTTTTTACCGGTTGGTTTAGAGAGAGAAAGAAATGGGTAGTTTCAGAAATTCAGATTCTTGGTAACGGTAGTGGGAAACTTCTTAAAATGTCATAAGAATTTATTTTTATTTTTTTAATTTATTATATAAATTGAAATTTTAAGCGATTTGTTATATTAACGTTGTGACACTGATTCATTAACTCACTTTAATTTTGTTAAATCTTTCATTTAAAGTAAGTAATGATGTTTTGTTCAAAAAAAAAAAAAAAAAGTAATGACGTATGTTTATGGTTATTTTAGATATTTCAACACCTCATTACTCTGTTAAGCTCAAAATTAATTTGTCGTATCATCCTATTATATTTTATTATCTCTGAAAATTATGGAATTTGATGGAAATCAGTTGAAAATGTTGTGCATTTAAACAAGATTTTCTCATAACTTAGTGCCTTTGATTTTGAACACGATCAGGCAATGGACATATTTTTATAAGGTACCAATGAAATGAAAAAGATGGCCATGATTGTTGACGTTTTCTATGGACATAATTGATTATGTTGAATTTTCAAAGTTTACAATTAGCCACAACTTTATATTACTAAGTCTAGTATACTTTTTATTAGTTCACTGTAAGCTTTTTAAACGAACACGACATGTTTTTTTAATTAGCTAAAATTTAAGAGTTTGTACTAAAGAGGAGTAAATTACTTGTGCAAAGAAGGTCAAAAGTTCGAAATAACCTTAAATACAAATCATGTACGAGACACATGATGTATTTTAGATAAAAAATTAAAGAGTATCAGGATGATGATAAATTATTAATTTCGAAAAATCAATAGGATAAAATTGTTTAAAATTTTAATTCATCAGAAATTAAAAGATAATTTAGCTGTGGAGGTCACGTTTAGACATGAATGGAGACTTTTCATTCATGTGACTGTGATTCTCTTAATGTCTAGGCATCCTTCTACTTTATCAATAATAGTGAATGGACCTGTCTTTCTCAAAAATTGACAAACAAGGACAATGATGACAAATTAGGACACTCACAAATTAAAATGACAATTTGAAAAAGAAATAAAATGACAATTTGATTGAAAGAATCATTAAAAAAATAAATAGTAGGCAAGAACGGATTAAGGTTCACTTCGGATCTTACTATCTGGATCTTAAGGACTAAACAATTTTGGCCACTCAAATTGAATTCGACGATCCTTATTAACTCATTTCACTGATCCACCTTACATAAACTAAGAAATCTAATTTTTCTTTCACACAAACCAATGGCTTGAATTTCTTAGTCTTAGGCCAGGACACGAGAGGATCCAAATTTGATGGGAACAAAGCTGAACACAAAAGAAAGATATGTGGCATTGAAGGATCTGAGTGAGATTGACAAAATAGTTTATTTGCTCTAATGCCCCCACATTTTTTTTAATTGGGGCCAAACCAAATAATTAAAGTATGCTTGGCAAAAAAAATAATTAAATTATGCAGTTGCTTGACCACCTAGAATGTAGGCATGCATACTAATTTATGAGCACTTCTAGTATTATTCCTTGACTATAAATAAAATACATACTTTACATTCCTTTCTTAAAATGAAAACAAGAATTTGATTATAATATGCACAAATTCAACAGGTTACAAATTCACTACTGAGTTCTATAATTTAGTGTTACTTTTTCATGTAAAATGATAAACACATAGAGATTTGAGGGTTGGAACGAGTGTATAATAAGAATTCTTGGGGATTTCTGATTGGTGTTGAGTTAAGGTTTATGGATCGCCGGGAGTTTAGATCCATAATAGACATATATAAATTATTGTACGTCAATTAACATCAAAAGTGTTGGTTTCAGAAGATGAAATGTCTAATATTCCTTCACCTGAAGAACTAATTGAATTGCTACGAGCTGAACAAACGTTTTCTTTCTTATCCACTCATATTTAATCTTATTCGGTTTGTTTTTAATTACTCAACTCGATAACCCGAATTAAAGATGGGCATATGAACAAAAGACTAAAACATAAGTGTAAACTAAGCTCCGTTTTTTTATTTATAAGTGCAAGGTTTTAAGTTCAACTTACACAAACACGAATTTAATGGTATTACAATTACAAGAGCATTCTATAATTTAACCAAAGTCCCGGTAGAGATTACGTAGGGTTTGTTTGAAATTATCTCACAATAAATACAGTTACTAAGGAATGCTAAGGGGCTCTCCAAAAAAAATAGACTCTTCATTAATTATTTGTTATTTCATAATTTAATGTTAATTTTTACATCAATATTAAAATATTATGAAAATAAAATACGAGAGACGTGACATTGACATGACAGCCGTCGCATGTGGCGCTGATCGGGGGAATAAAAAAAGGAATATATTTATGACCTGTCCAACCATGGAGACAGCTTCTATCGCAACACGTGTTATTGCACTTAGTTATTAATTAATTATTTAATGGACTCCATTTTCTTGATAATAATTGAACAGCACTTCCCCCTCACTTTCTTTTGTCCCCTTCACATATAAATTTGGAAAAATAACCGACTAAATTGAAAGAAAATAAAATTTTGGAGAAAAAGAAAAAGAAAAACGAACGCCCAAAAATTTGAGAATTGCCCCCACAAACGGTAAAGCCCAAACGTATTGGATTTGATTTCTTGCAAAAGCCCATTCATTTTTCCTCTAGAAAATCAAGACAAATAGACACAAAGTTCTTTTAGACGATCTCCAATCTTTAAGTTAAAATCTTAAATTTTTAATTCAGAAAATTTAGGTTTTAATCAAAAAACAGTTTTTCTACTCCAAATCTTCTGGTTAAATTTTTAGCCTTAGATTATTAAATAATGAATTTAGGATCATTTTCTTAAACTAACTTTCAAAAAAAATTATGTAGATTATCCTAATTTAATTTTATGAACATTTTAACCTATAAATATTTATATTCCTATAAATATTGAAAAATTGCTAAACCAACACCATGAAACTCAAGAAACACTACAAAAGAATATGGAATACATGAAAGAATTTTTTTTTAAATTATTTTAACCGTTGGATTTGATTAAATTATATCTTTGTTGTTGGATTCACTGAATCTATAAACATAAAACTAAAAAAAATACGCATATATGGTAGGCCAGTTCACTAACATAGGAGGAATTCTAGCCTAAATTTGCCTCAAATATGATTTTTGTGGTAAAACTCATATTTGGTTCAAGGGTTAGTTTAGGACCTAAAATTTGAGTTTTGCTCTAAGGGTTGGAGTAGGTCTTAGTGCTACTAGTATTTTCATACACGAGCGATAATCTACAATAAATTTATCTAAATTATAAAATAAATAAAAAATTCAAACTTGAGTGAAGAGTAAAGTACACTACTTGAACCAACTTAATTATGAACTTTTAATTAGAAAACAAAACTCGGAAATAGTATAAACTAAAAAATAAACCGTATACAAATTGAAGTTCAGTGTCCATTCAATTTATTTTTCGATTATTATCAACAAGTCTATTTATGCTTATTTTTCCTTTGCTCAATCACGAGGTTCGTATGCATAGGAACAATTATAAGAACAAAAACCTTTCCATTTTTAGAAACAAAATTTCAATCGAAGAGTACGAACGTGGAATGTTTTCTTAGAGCACTTTTGTTTGTTCACAAAACATAGTAACAGAACGATACCAACGCGGCAATGCCGGTCAAGATACAAAGCCGATCTAACCGGCTCTCGTTCCTCATCTTCTCCTCTTTCAGCTCGTTCTGTACCTTCAGTACAAGTGACAGGACTCGAGAACTTCGCTGTAGTTTTTATTCCGCGGCAGCTCAGCGCTTCCTTGAGCATATAAGCAAACTGTTTCTTCCGTTGAAGCAGTTGTCTTCCATGTCTTCGAACTGTATGCTTAGTTCCGTTAACTTGAGAGTTGTCTGAACACCTTCACCTTCGGTGCAAATCACTCTGAGCTTCAAACTGAGGGTGCATTCTACCACTTGGTAAGGAAGGATGTCTATGGCGGGAAGAAGGAATCCAAACAGCATCACGAAATCCTTGTCCGTTGGCCAATGTCTTTGACCGCCAAGAGGGTAACAGCAAGCAAGATTAGCGGCTTGCTTTATTTTTCTATTTGCAACAATCCAACTAAGCCGGAGTCCATCTCGCAGCGCCCTCCATAACTTCCCATCCCTCTTTTCTGTCTCCATTGATGCGATCGGTGGTAGATCCATTAGCAGCGGAGAGGAAAACTTCACCATCGTTGTCATAATCTGTATCTGCATGAGTTAGAAGATCGCAGTTGTAGAAACAACCATTGAAGCCATCTGTATGCGGAATGCCCCAAAGAACATTGAGCCGATTATTTTGTCCTTATACCTGATATCCACAAGAGAACCAAAATCCGATGGTGAAATACTTTCGAATTCATCCATGTCACCGTAGTGTTCAGCCTCAGTCCATTCTTCAGGATACTCGAGGTACTCATTCCGTCGATACTTGGAAACTTCCTCGTTACAGTAAGGGGGAAAACAATCTACATAGAACTTTCGGAATCCACCAATGGATAGAATCGAACTCTTGACGTCTTCCCGATTAGTGGAAGGCCACTTAGAAGTGCAGACATATTCCCACAATCTTTCTTCCTTTGAGATGGAACAGAATGCTGCACAGGCGCATGCTGCACTAGCCAAAGCTGGTCGGTCAAGATGCTTCAATACTTCGTAGGAAAGGCCTGTGTTCAAAGATGCCATATTCTCGACTTGTGCAACTGACGTTTGCAACAGATCTCTGATCATCACGGAAACAAGGCAAATGTCAAAATTCAACAAGATCTCTCGAGACAATCACAGTTTATGTGTTATCTGAGACGAAGATAATCACAAAATAGTAAGACAAGTTGTATCATCAATTGCCATAAAAATCAAGTGGCAAAACGTAATGTGCTTCACCTGGAGTTTTTGGAAAGTAACAAGAGCTGATCAACAACCGCCATGGGACTTGTTACAGGATCTATGACCTCGTCTAGTTGTAATTGAAGTGCTGCCGAAGAAAGAAGCATCGAAAAACAAAGAAACTAGACAACAAGAAAAGGAGAAAACAGAAAATCACACAAAAATTCAAATATTCTCTAGAGTTTCAAGCCTGAAAGTTCTTTAAGCAGAAGATTTGTAACCAAGAATTACATTCCTTTCAATATTAAGAACTCCCCGACTAAATCTAATATCCAACCGTTGTTCTCTTCACTCTCGAAAGTGAAGTAAAAACGACGGAGATACAAGAGAGGAGCAAAGGCCACTCACATCGTGTTACAAACCGATCATGAAAACAGTAAAGCAACAAGGTTAAGGGGTTATGAGGATAAGTAGATGTTAGTGCCTAAGTTGCCAACGTGCAAGTGATTACAAGAAAACTTTAGGAAAGAAAATACTTGCATATTGAACGATGGACGTTGTTGTGCGATTAAGTGTAGCCATAAAGTCGCGAAACATTACAAATCCGGATTTAGGGAAGAACAAAAATCACGAAATGTCTCTCTTGAAAATACTGTTCTTCATCACCAAAGCCTCTAAAGATGCACGTACGCATTCACAAACACGACCAGTTGCAATAAACTAAATTTTGGAACAAGAAGTAACCCAAGAACATTTTGTTCTTTAGCTTTTAAAAGCTCATGACCCAAAATATAAGGAGAAACAAGAACAACATGGATTTGATCATACCTCGGGCACATGAGGCATCTACTTCATCTTTTTGATGCATGAGATATTTTACTTTAAATTAATCTACACTATAGGAAAGTGATTCGAACTCACGTGCATAGGAGAAGCAAATCCGCTATAATCAATGTGGTACATGCACGCTTGCGACATATATGATCAAGTACTACAACTAGTAAAGACCAAACCCAATTAGAAGGTGGACAGGCTGGAAATCTTGATGGGCAAGAAAACAGCTCTGGTCCTTCGGACAAAGTGCCAAGTTATTATCTCGATGCTTTCTATGCTTTCTCGTGTTTTGATCAGTTATATGCTTTCTTGTTGCTCCCTTTTGTTATATAAGTTAAAATTTCAATGCTTTTCAGATGCTTTTATATCGTATCTGTATAGTGTTCTATTTTCGTGTCCGTGTCTATGCATCGTAAGAAACTAATCATTTGCCTAATCAACATTCAGAAACAGGGAGAGGGGAACTGGGTTTTGTTTTACTAACCTCATTGATCAGCCATGAGCTCACACAAACAACAAAGAAGCTCCAAACATAATCAAATATTCAACCTTTGATTTTTTTGAGGTTTCTAACGTGAGAAAGGCAGGAACCCAGATGGCAGAATCCGACAATATCTTGTTAATCAAATCGAACAGGTTTGTGCGTCACTTTTCATGTTAACAATTTTCATATGTTTTCGGTGGAAGGTTACTGCTGAACTCACTGTACCATTGTCCACTATCAATTATATTAGTTCATTCCGTAAAAAAAAATTTGTTAATTAAGAATCAAAATAATAAAAATATCCTCAATTTAATAAACAATGAGACAAAAATACCCTCAATTTTTGTCATTTTATCCTTATTTAAAATAAATTTAATGCACCGAACATCACCAGTTGGTATAGTGACATCGATCTTTATTTGCTTGAAAATGCCCTAAGCTCAGATTGCACGAAGGATAACGGATGATTACGTTTTCCGTTTTGAGGGTTTAGCGTAGAGATTGTTATGGTCCCTTTCAGCCTTCGCGTAGCTCCATGTAATTGGCTTACCAAAGTAAACTTTCATGTAGTTATGCCAAAAAATAGTTGTATGAATTGAATAACACTATTGGATTCGATTTTGCACCAAGTTTTTCATAAGTTTTTAGTATTCCATATTTTTTTAATTCTTTTTCCCTCCCTTTTTCCCTAAGCCTTTGTCACATAATCAAATTTTCAAACCGGAGCATCTCTAAGTCTTCGTTTCATATGTCCAAACCAAATTAATCAATTTTCTTTCATCTCATCATATCCTCACATCTCATTCTTGACATAGGAAAGAAATTTCAATGTGTCTCTTCCTTGCCCTAACTCACTTTTGCAAAAACAATAACCCCCTCTTGCTCTTAAGTAAATCCGACCCCACTCGTGTCAACGTAGTTGTAAGCCTAATTATGTGGCTCTCCTATATAAGATTCTTCACTTGTGATATCATGCGTTTACTATCACATGTGGCATGGCTCACATTAATATCAGTTATCCTATATCTATATAATCCGGTATCAGATCGTCATAGTAGTTTATTCCATGCATGAACTCATTTCAAGTAAGTAAACATGCTCTTAAGTTAGTTATCAATTCCCACTTGATTTCTTCCTATTTACCTTGAACTTTCAATTTTGTCATGAGCTCCATAATCTTTCAAAATGTGTCGATCTGTCCCTATCGTCTAATTTGTCCAGCTATCCTAAAAATAAGGGTTATTCTCGTCATTCCGAATGGCATTGCCAATAGAAACAACTGAAAATTCAACCACTTTAACAACTGATGAGAGGTGGAAGGGAGAAGAGGAATTGACACGTTTTAAAAGATTAGAGGGTTCAGAAGTTGAGTTGTCAAATAGGAATTAGATCATAAGTCTGGGCCAAAGCCAATTTTTATGATCAATTTCTTATCTACAATAAATTTAGTAACTCAAACATAACTTTTAGACAATAAATTTCAACACCTAAATAGTGAAAGTAAATGTCGTGAAAATAATTGGTTTTGTTCGACAAACTCATAACCCAAGTGACTAAAGTCATCTCTAATGGAGAGGGCTAAAGGGCTATAAGGTCAAAATATAACCTGATTTGAACAAAATTCATCTCCAACCGAAAACTGGGCTAAAAATTAATGAAACCCACCAGGCTAAAACTTTGCCTAAGGGCTATCGGGTTGGCCGAAGTTGGCCTGGTACCCAACCCATTTTATGGGCCCCACAGCTGCAGCTACAAGGAATTGGACAGATCCGACGACCAGGGTCGAGTTTTTGTCATGTACTTTGGGACTGTCGAGCAATTAACCCCCCTTTTTAGCTCCGAATAATTATTCGTAGTTTAATTAAATTAATTAATCAATTTGAAAAATAAATTTAAAATTAATAAATTATTAAAGAATTATGTTTTACTTATTCAGTTGAAGATGATATATAAATATGATCTGTTGATTAAATTGCAAGGTTATAATCTAAAAAGAGACAAAAAATTGCCGATTCGGTTAGAAAGGGTCTAAAAGATATATGGAAATGTCCGTGTTCGAGTCCCCTTCCCAACTCGCACAAAACATAAGTGGCGGGCTCCAGGTTCTTATGGGCTTTAGGGATAGTGTGACGAGACATGGGCCTCAGTACAACAAACCCATCATCAGAGGGCCCAAACATATACCCAAGTCAACTGAGTCCAAACAACCCAGGGATTTCTGTAAAACCATGGGTTTCTAGAACAATCTACTTCTCTTCCACGAAAAGTCGCCCCCGACTCCTCGTTCAGTAAAAATTGCAATTACAGCAACCAAATCCAAAACCCTAAAATCTAAAATTTAGAATCTAATTATAATTAACAAGCACTAATTAATAGTGATTAAACAGAAAGAAAAATTCAAAAGCCAGTAATTCCTTCGATTCTAAAATTCCAACAATGTTCGAATTCACACAGTAAATAGTAACAAAGCTCTTAAAATTTGATTAATATGAGATCGTAATATTCCAAAACCCCCATCGTTATTGCCTATCGATTCGGTGTAGACTGTACTAGTAGTAGTAGTGTTCGAGTCTGCTACCTTACAGAGGTGCTGAGGCATCGTCGACGGCGATCTCTGCAGCTTTAACGGTGGCCTGGGCAGCTTCAACGGTGGCCTGGGCAGCATTAACGGTGGCCTCGGCAGCCTTGACGGCATCGTCTTCGTCGGGATCGCGGGCCGGGTCGGACTTGTTCATGGCGGAGCGGGCTTTGTCGAGGAAGGGCTTGAAGGCGAGCTCTATGGCCAGCCACCCGACGGCTAGGGCTCCGAACACCACCGCCGCTTGCTTCGCTCCCGACGCTTTTCCCATCCCCGGTTTCTTTTTCTTCTGTTGAAAAGTTTTGACGAATTTGAAATATTTGTGGCGTTGATCTCTCGGGTCTCGTTGCAGGTGCCTCGGAATATTGATATATATATATATATATTTATACACATACACGGTTTGTTTGGATTTTGGGGTTAAGGCCCCGTGTTTGGTGACAAGTGGATCAGTAAACCAGGATAGGAATACGATGTCGAGTTACTCCTTCTTTATTTATAAGGGCTTGTTTGGATTGCTTATGGAGTATAAGTGCTTTCTAATTTTTAGGTGCTTCTAAATGCGTTTGACCAAATTGTCAGAATCAGGAGAGTTTTACACAGAAGCACAGGCTTCAAAAAACACTTCTATAAAAACAGTCGAAAACATGCCTGAACAAGAAGGTAATTTACTTGGTCGACTACAGGGAGAGAGAGCTTGCTTACTTAGTGCTTGTGCTAGGGAGGAACTATTAGGTTTAGTCACTAACAAATTGCTTATATCTCTATTAATTAATAAAACATTCATTATCAATCAAAATCTTATAAAATTACGAGTTTAACCCTCTAATTAAAACACAACAAGAATAAGAAATATGGGGCAGAATTGTAATTTCACACAACCAAATTTTGCTGTTTTTTTCTTCAAAGTCTCACTTACATGTAATCCTAACATATCTTTAATTATAAAAAATAAAAAAAAAAAAAACTTCTCTCTCACATTCTGTATCACTCTCTTCCTCTCTCCTATTTCAAAAACATAAAAACAAAAAAAAAAAAAAAAAAAAAAAAAATTTCTCACACACTTTGTGTGTACCCATATGCTAGTATTTATAAAGAAAAGCCAAATCTAGAGAACACTACTAGCCATTTTGTAAAACACTTTCGGTTCATTTTGGAATTGCTTCTTGAAAATATACTTCTGCTCAGAATCACTATCAGGAAAAGCCCTTCTATTAGAAGCACTTTGAAATTTTGCATAAAAAAGCAAGTGCTCACTGGTCAAATACTTAATTAAGTGCTTACTCAAAGAAGTGTTTTAGGATTAGAACTTTTTGTCACACATGGCAAAAACCACTTCTGGCGATCTAAAAATACATTTAATTGTTTTAAATGTACTTCCAAACATACTCCGAGTCATTGCATATAAATAGCCAACTATTTTCAGAATACAAATGGATTTTGAGTAGTCCGCTTAAGAACTTGTAACTCAAGTAGTTAAAAACACTTCGTTGGTCATCCGAGATTCTACAGTCAAACCCAATCATAACAAAATTAACAGCAGTTTTTACACTATCAGGATTCGTTACGAATTTTAATCCACGCAAAAACAGCACAGCTAAGCCAACATTTTATATTCATATACTATCAAATCTCAGTAAAACATTCATCAACTTCACACAATGCCTCGACAGTCGACACCCAAATTGAAAATGAAGAACTAGATATGAGATGTCAAAAGCATATTTGATCAGCTTCTTAACAAAACTTAAAGAATTCACTCGGCATAGACAACAAATTAAAGTACCGTACCGCAACAAGATCACAATGACAAGTTCCTTCCTACAGAGGTTGTGTCTACATAACCAGGTGCCACAAAAATTAACGCCCACGGCCACGTCCGCGACCACGTCCACGGCCACGTCCCCGTCCCATAGGCCTCCCTGTAATTGAAAATAAACAGAGGAAATATATTTACATGATTAATGGCAAGTTCAAGCGTGATAGCAGAGGAATGAATACATTTCGAAAGTTTTTATGACAAACAAAAGTTTGCAGTACCTGCAGTTGGCTTCTTGGGCTTGACCCTAGGTGTCTCTTCAACCAGCAAAGTCTCGAGATTCAGGCTGTCAGGAAGGATATAGTATCGAATGTTGTTACCCCTCACGCTGAGATGATCCAGAGTCACTGGGTTCTTCCCCTTGAGTGTAAGTTTCACCGTCTTCAAATGAGTATTCATACTGATATCCACACCTGTAACAATAAGCAAAGTTACCAATCAGAATAGCTACTTTTTCGTCCCTGTTAAGTAGTTGAAAACAACCCATGTGGAAGTGTGCATCCAAATCAAGATTACAATCTATTTACGAAGTTTAAGTTAAAAACTCTAAATTTATCTCTACAAGGCAGTCCAGTTGCAGAAAGCTGAAGCTTCTTCAACCTTTACTGGATGATATTATTCACTACACAGTGATCTCCTTTGGTGACTAATAACACAACCATAGCTGTTTCGCCGATCTATTTATACTACGCATGTAAAGAAATGGTCATACTTTTCATTACAAACATTGTCTAATGTTTGAAAAGCCATAATAAGCTTTCAGTGTCTGTAACGTGAGCATCAACCTTAAAAGCATATTCTTGCCAGTCCACATTTTAAACTCAAATGTTGTGCGGATATTCTGAAGCTTCTGCTGAGATAAGGAATTGATTATCATGCAATAAACAGAAGTAATCATGGTGCTCGTGCAGATTACATGCTGAAAATGGCATCCATAGTTTAGAGATAAAGCAAAACTACATCCCAACTCTCAGGAATCCAATGCTGAGCACACTTCTAAGCCTTGAGTCTCCGGACTCTCTGAGCCAGCAACTTTAAAAGGAAAATAGAAGCATGTTGTAGTACACAACAGATTTTGACATATGTTTGTTCTCAGCATAAAGGACAAGAATTCCCCAGGAATTCTATCCATCAGAAATTACAATGATATAGATGCCCGGAAAATGAACATATATACTATAATAATCAATTGTGGAAACCTGTCAATTTTGTGTGCTACAACTACTTCATAATACCAAGTAAGAAAATCATTCAGGCAGAAAAACTACAATTACTGAATAAGACATTACCAACTCAACAAAAATAGACTTAATTGCATCCCTGGTATACTTTAAACTCACACCGACTCAATGTTTGAGCAATGCTTCCACATGGTCCATTTATACGAAATGGTAGCACCGGATGAGCAAAACCATATTTCTAGAAATCTCCAGAGGGAACAAAGCTCCCAGCTTCGTTCACTGGAGATGCTCCACAAGGAGAAAAATAAATAAAAAAATTATGCATTCCATATTTCACTATAAAAATCGAAGTCTTCGTGCGCAGTATAACTGATACGAAACAGAAATTAAACCTAAACAAGACCCACTTCTTCTACAAACAAGAAAATCAAAATCCAAACCAAACAAAAACCCTATTATCCAAAAACCTCACCTAATTCAACAAACTAGAAAGAAAGAGAGTACAGCGAGGAAACGAGAAGTACCCGTGATGGTTCCGTTCACAACGGTGCCGTTTTTGAGCTCGATCGACACTGTCTCGTTGTTCAACTTCATCAAAAACCTGGCAAAATTTCCCCCAAAAAAAAAAAAGAAAAAAAAAAGGCATATCAGTACAAAATCAACTGCGCAGTTAACTGAGGAAGAGGAGGAATTAGGGTTTTAGGAGGAAGACGAACCTGACGAGCTTCATTGTGGCGAGCGAGAGAGAGAGAGAGAAATGACAGCTAGGGCTTCGAAGCTTCTTCAACCAAACAAACGAAGCGGGAGAGTGAGAGGGGGATCTGTATGTGTGCCGCACAGGAAGATTTAACTTTAGGGCTCGAAATCGGGGCAAAGGTCTTTTAAGTTTTACTGCACACGATACGGTGTGCTTTGTAAGATACCGTCTAACTACTGGACCGGCCAGCAAGATGGGCTTATGTGGACCCATTATTGTTAAGTTGACTCATGAAATTCAAGCCCAAAACATGAATAACTCAAAAATTGTTTTTTTTTTTTCTCGTTTATATATAATTCATGTGAATATACATGTATTTAATGAAATTATTATTAAGATATGATTGTATTAAATGTATGTAAGTATTTTTTTTAATATTTTTTAAATTTGGTGCAAATACACTTTCACTCTTTTATGGGACAGCATTGATTGACTTTGAGATTGACTTGTCAAAATGATGAGTTAAGTCAATTTTAGACACTATTTATGATAAAAACTGTACATGAATAAGAGTGACGTATTATTCACGTCATGTCACATAAATGATTCATGAGGCCATCTATCCATTTTACTAGTAGTAGAGTATGTTAAGAGCAATTCCAGCGTTAGAGTCCTCCCCCCTGGCAATGCACTATTCAATCCACCTAATGAACAGTAATTGCCCTTAATGAACAGTAAGTAGCCCTGACAATAGAATTTGCATCTCCACCGTTACACTTCAATAGCCCTGGCAATAGACAATAAAATATTAGTATTTTTTTTATTTATAAAATAATACAAAATAATTTTAATTGTAATATCGGATAAGATTTTTAATCGTTCTCGTTGCGCCACGTGTCATTATCCGAAGTATTATTAAATAATACAAAATAATACAATTATTGGTGATGGATTTCTGATAAGATTATTAACCAATCACGTCGCGCCACGTGTCATAATCTGTTCAAAATCTTTTAGGATAGATTTCCATCAGATTTTTAACGAATGACGGTATGCCACGTGTCATAATCTGTTCACAATCTTTGAGGATAGATTTCCATCAGATTTTTAACGAATGACGGCATGCCACGTGGCATTATGCACAACCTAATCCTTTCTGAATCCTCTATATAATACACCATCCATCCTCACAAATCTCACACCAAAATTCTCAAGATCTCTATCATTATTCATAGTTTCTGCTTCCTTATTCACAAAAATCTGTATCATTATTCATAGTTTCTGTTTCTTTCTTTCAATGTCTTATTCTTCTTCCTCAAGGATGATGTGGGAATTCAATCAGGAAGAGGAATAATTGTTTAACGAATCAGAAACAATGTTCAATCACCAGGGGGTAAGAAATGAGAGGGATGAGGATGAGGAGCGTCAAATGAGAGATGACAAAGTAAGAAAAGGCAGAGCCTCACATTCCCGTCGAGTCATCCAAGTTGCGGCTCAGATCTGCAGGCCCAGCCGTTCCGGAAACCTTGATAGAAGCAGGCAACGACGAGGTATGGAACTCTTGAATGATTATTTTGTTCCTAATAGTGCATTCCCTGATACGTACTTTAGACGTCGTTTTTTATGTAATTTTTAGTATGTTTATGTTTATGTTTATGTTTATGTTTATGTTTATGTAATTTTTTTTTATGTTTATATTTATGTAATTCTTAGTATATGTAATTTTTTTATGTTTATGTTTATGTAATTCTTAGTATATGTAATTTTTTTTATGTTTATGTTTATGTAATTCTTAGTATATGTATTATAAGAAGAAAATCACTTTTTTTTTTCAATAAAAGAAAATATTAGAGTGGGCTTAAACAATAATAAATCACAATTGGCATAAAGCAAGGAGGCAGAGGGTAATTCTTAGTATAAATAACTTACCAAATTAATTTGAATAAATATTCAAGAAATTGGAAACAACATAAATAATACATTACAACCCAAAGTGATTGGAAAATTATGGGCTCCGATTACAAAAAGTACTATATTCATCATCACTTAACCAATTTGTGGTGCTAGGATGATCTTCTCTTGTGGTGCTAGAACCACCTTGGCTTGCTATCGTTTCTCTTGCACGCCTCCTTCACACCACGTCCGCTTTCTCTGACTTCCAAAAATATTTAGAATTTGGAGACTTCCCTTCTAAAGACATGTTCATAATCTCACGATCTTGTTGAGCCCGTCTTTCTTCTCTAACATGTTCCCTTTCTTACCTAAATAGCTCTCTTTCTCTCTCATTAGCATAAAATTCTCTCTCAACAGCTGCTGTTTTTGCTGCCTCTCTAGCCTTATCAGCCTCATCTTTTGCCATTTCCCTCGCCAAAGTCAATTCACCTTGGCGAGTAAGTTCTTCCATGAACTTTGCATAATCATTCTTGGAAGCACCCCCTTTTCTCTTTGAAGCCTTCTTACCTTCAGGCCTAATTGGATAACGGGTCGAACCCAACGCTTGTTCAGGGAGGGGCGTTTCGGGCACTTCTTCTGCATCATCTTCATGAACATGATCGGGTGTAGAGTGTAGAGGGGTGTTGTTCATGTGCACTTCTGGACCGACTGGCACAACTCTAAATTTAGGACAATCTTTGACAATATTCCAACATTCCCACCGGTTGAATGATTTATTTTTGCTTTTGGTTTTGGCAGCGTACCAAGCTTGTGCTTGAAGTTCCTACACAATAAAAATAAGTAACAAATAAATAATGCAAATAAATAATTATAATGAAAATAAGTAACAAATAAATAATACAAACAACATAATTATAATGTAAGTCGGTAACAAATAAATAATACAAACAATAAATAATAAATTATGTAGGTAACAAATAAATAATACAAACAATAAATAATAAATTATGTAGGTAACAAATAAATAATACAAATAATAAATAATAAATAACAAATAAATAATACAAACAATAAATAATAAATTTTGACGGTAACAAATAAATAATACACACAATAAATAATAAATTTTGTACGTAACAAATAAATAATACAAACAATAAATAATAAATTATGTAGGTAACAAATAAATAATACAAACAAATAATTATAATGTAAATTTGGGTATCAAATAAATAATATATTGTTACCTGATCCGAGTAATTTTCCCACTTCGAATATTACTACTAGCTTGTGCCAAGGCGTCTCTCCACGTACTAAACGATTGGCTAAGTAATTTCCAACGACTGGACATCGATTCTTTGGTTCTTTTCCCACCAATTTTCTCAAGAAAATTGGTATGAATAAGACTCCACATTTCTCGCAACTGCATCTCATTACCTGTAAGCGAACTATGAGTAACTTCAACCCAGCTAGTACACAACGCAACATCTTTAATAAGCGACCAATTCGTACCTGCACCAGTGGTCATTTTGTTGAAAAAAAAAGGATTCAAACTTTGAGACAAAGAAAGGAATGTGATTGAAAGTAGTTGAGAAAATATGAAATTGTTGTGTAAGGTAGATGATAATGAGAAGGTATTTATAGAAAAGTAAAAACAATTTTTTTACAATTTTTTTTTCCGATTTTTTTTTTGAATTTTTTTGAATTTTTTACAAATTTTTTTAAATTTTTATTCAATTAATTAATCTCTGCGGTTGGATATAAAAAAATTTAAATTCCAACACTCCAGATTGTGCCACGTGTCACGACAGTAACTTTTCAGATTTTTAAAATTATTTTTTCTTTTATTTTTTTATTTATAAAGCATTTTAATATCCACCGTTGATCTAAGATCGAACGGTGGATATTAAATCTGACTTAATTTTTTTTTTTTTTTACCGTTGAGATCAAACGGTCCACATTAAGTGACCGTTAAGATCTAACGCACCGTGGGAAGCCACGTGGCTTCCCAACGGTAATTGACACTTTTTTTTTTTTTTTTTTTTTTTTTTTTTTTTTTTTTTTCTGATTTTTGTGTCGGCGACGCGCCCCCATGCGCGGGTGGGGTGCACGCGCCTGACACAAAAAAATAAAATATTGCGTTGACGCCACCCTGGCGTCAGCCTAACGTCACGCCCACCTCGGGCTCTCGGGCTGGCAATCCCTCACGGGCCCGGAGCTCGGGCCTCCCCCTTCCATCGGGCTAGCCCACGCTGGAGCGACGCCACCGGCCCTCGGGCCCTCGGGCCCTTGTTTTGGACCCTGTCCCCCAAGCCAAACCCAACGGTGGGAGTGCTCTAATTATCTTATCAATGTTTTACTTCTGGTACAAATGAAATTGATTTAACTAATCATTTTGGCAACTCAATCTGAAAAATTGATCAATGTTGTACCAGAAGTAAAACATTAATTAACATACTCTACTATTAGTGAAATGGATGGATGGTCTAACGAGTCATCTATGTGACGTGACGTGAATAATGCGTCACTATTATTCATACGTATTTTTTATCATACGTTACGTCACATAGATAATTCGTGAGGCCATCTATCCATTTCACTAGTAGTAGAGTATGTTAATTATCTTATCAATGTTTTACTTCTAGTACAATTCGATCGATGATATTTTATTTTTTAAATCATTAAAGTAGTGTGGTCTTCCAAAAAAACCAGAAGTATGAACACAAATTGGTGCAAAGTAGTGGCGGTTCCTCAAGCTTTATAAACGCATCGTTTCATTGTAACCGTTTAAATTGTTGGCTCTCTCTCTCTCTCTCTCTCTCTCTCTCTCTCCCCTGTTTCCATCTCTCTCAACTTCTCTCTCAAGTCAGTCTGATCCATCCAAACCCAAAACCCTGATTACTGTCTGAGTCCCATCGATTCAGCAGATTGAAGAAACCCTAGTCAAATGGTAACACACACAGATCAACATCACTCTTTAATTATGCTCTATCTTCAAAATCCCAATCCTAAAAAGTGGGGAAAAAATTGAATACAAAAAACGAAAATTGGGATTTAATTGTGTAATCACATCATTTCGATTTGTTAATTGGTTCATTTGTTGGGTTGTGCTTGATTTTTAATTAGGATGGAGAAGAAAGAAAATTGGGATTCAAGAGAAAAAACCCATATCAGGATTCTGGGTTTCAGAACAGAAATCATCATCAAGCTTTTGATCAACACATGCTCCCTGAAGGTAGGCAATGCTAAAACTGACTAGTGATTGGATTACTGTGATTGGTAATCATGGATTAATCATGTGGTATTAGTAGTTAATTGGGTTTTCGGGTTTTCGGTCGCGGTGTAGGTTGGGTTGGTTGCCCTGCAAATGGTGGTGAAATAAGCTGTATAATTCCATCAAAAGTACCTCTTGGTGAGTCTTTCAATGACCATATTGCTGGTGAAACATACACTCCAAAGCAAGTCATTCATCAGCAAAGACTGCTAGGAAGAGAAGTAATTATATTCCTTTTTTTCGTAAAGTACTGTACTTTATCTTGTATGAAGTTGTTATGCTGATTGATTTTTACGTTTCCAGCTCGGTTTAGTGATTGATTTAACGAACACTACTCGTTACTATCCCCTTTCGGATTGGACAAAAGAAGGCATTCAGCATGTTAAGGCAAGTGTATTTGTGTTTTCTGGTCCTAGTTAGTGAGGTAAGTTTACTTCTTTACTTATGTCCTCAAATTTGTTTGCGCCAGATACAATGCAGAGGAAGGGATTCCGCACCCGATAATGCAGCTGTAGATAAATTTCTTTATGAGGTGAGCTGCCTGCACTAGTTTTACGATTTCATGGGACCCCCAATTGAAAGTCAAGAAGGAATATGTCTGATTTTGTGATTTTTTTGTTCGCATAGGTATCGCAATTTTTCTCCCATAGAACAGACCCAATGAGGTATATACTTGTTCACTGTACGCATGGGCATAACCGCACAGGCTTCATGATTGTTCATTTTCTTGTACGCAACGAATCAATTTCAGTTACCCAGGTAAGTACTTGGTTGTGTGGTAGTTACTTTTGTTCTGATTGAATGTATGCTATGATACAAGAAATTTTCATTACATCTTTCTGGACTGACAATTCTGCAGGCAATAGATACATTTGCCAGGGCACGTCCTCCAGGGATATACAAACAGGACTATATTGATGAACTGTACAAGTTTTATCAAGAAAGAAAGCCGGAATCAGTTGTTTGCCCTCAAACTCCTGAGTGGAAGAGAGTTTCCCATCTTGATGAAAAAGCAGAAGCTGTGATGCATCAGGACAATGTATGTATTGTTTAACTTATATGCAGATTATTTGTTAGAAACCGCGGTTGTGATATTTTTTGATGATGAAATTCAAACTGCGGTACAGGCAATAATAATACACTAGTAGTTGTGTATGTGTCTGCATGAATTGAGACTGCATTTGCTTGGTAATGCAAAATGGCTTAAGCTTAGGGAATTGTAGTGATACATGACAAATAAATTTGGCAATGATTTTTCCTTTTTCTAAATACTTTAGGATAATGTAATTAGAAGGGAAGCCTACGTAGATTTTTTATGGTTTAATACACACACTTAATTGTCAGGAACAGGAAGCATTACGTTGTTGTTGGCTGTCTTTTTAGTTGTTTATGATTCTTCTGAGTGGTTTTGTTAGTAATGAAGTGAAACATCGGTGCTGCTATTGGCAGTCCAATCTATCTATATTTAGAAAGAAAAATACACTTATGAGGAGTGCACAATGAGATTTTTGGAGTGCCAATAATAGTACCCCTTAAAGAACCAGTTGCAGTTAAACACTTCTAAGTTCTTTGCCCGGAAAACAAATTGCACCTGCCACTTTTGCTGATTGTGACTGAAAGTGGATTTTTGGTTTATTTATTATTATTATTTTATTTATTTTTTTAATGTATTAGGGGTATCATGCGAGAAATGAAGCAATGACGATTGATGATGTTTTGGGTGAACGAATACCTTATAACCAGCAAAAATCGATGCAAGAAGCTGTTTATGATTTACTCAAGATGGAGAAAAGGGTAGGCACTCAAGTCTAGTTCCTTGTGTTATGATTTGTATATTAAGATGAAACATGAACATTTTATTGCTTCACCTTCTTCATGATGTTGCTGTCATTATATTCTGATGAATTTATTTCTGGCTGTGTTTTCAGGGTAAAGGAAATTTACAATTTCCTGGGTCGCATCCTGTTTCGCTCAACAGGTTTGTTCCTACAATAGCTGCATCAATGATAGTTCTGTACTTCTAGTGGTTTTGACTCTTTTGCTTTTAGCATTATAAACTGAAGGTGGTATTTTCATTTCAGTACGTAATTTAACTGGACGGATGAAGGTTATAATTGAAAATGTATTAACGTGGATATTTTCAGTTTGTAATTAGGAAGTTCAGTACCAATTTTAGGCGAATGAAGTTATCATTAAAAATATGTTCTTATTAATGGACAGCTGATTTTCTTGGCTAATTTCCGTTTTGCTTATAAATTCAGTTCTACTAATTTTTCGGCACTTAACTTTGCTAACCTGTTTGCAATGCAGTCTATAGATTAAACAGGTATAGCATGTGTTATGGTTTTGTAGTGAATAATATCTGCGCGATATGGGTTTCCAGATTTTACTTTTTAGTTGGTTCAGGCTGGAGACTAATTGCGTTAAGTATTAAAGGCACGGTATCATTTTAAACCTACTTGTTTTATGGTTCATTCAACACTAAATTCAGTACTTTACGTTGATCTTGCCTCCATTTCCAAGGTTTTAATATCACTTTGTACTCTGTAGGGACAACCAACAACTATTACGACAGCGCTATTACTATGCCACGTGGAAAGCCGATGGAACACGTTATATGATGCTAATTACGTGGGACGGCTGTTATTTGATTGATAGGAAATTTTTTTTCCGACGGGTCCAGATGCGGTTCCCCTGCAAATTCTCAAATAAGGTGTGTATGTGCTTGCAGTTTTGATACATGGAACACGTCTAGTATCATTTGCAGTTATCTGTAATTGGCTCCCTACCATTTTTGTAATTGTTCTTCATAAGGTTATACCTGAGAAGACCCACAACTTCACTTTACTTGATGGAGAGATGATAATTGACACTGACCCAAACACTCAAAAGCAAGACCGAAGATACCTCATTTATGACGTCATTGCAATCAACCAAGTCTCTCTTGTAGAGGTTAGATATATGATAATGCTGTGGGAGTCTCCTGCATTTTCGTTTGGATTGTTTATTTTCTACTCCCTGCATTTATGGGAGTCTCCTGCATTGAACTCCCCTTTTCTGTCTATTTTCCAATCAACCAAGTCTCTCTCGTAGAGGTTAGATATATGATAATCCTGTAGGAATCTGTCTTGAAAGGGCCCCCTCCCACTTTTTTTCGTTTAGATTGTTTATCCTGCATTGAACTCCCCTTTTCTGTTTATTTTCCAATCCCATTAGGCTTTACGTAAATTTTTTGGTTTGTTACAAAATGTGTCTGCTTTAAGTTAAGATTTTCTTTTTTAATGAATTTCATTATAAGGATACTTCAATATACTGATAAGTTTGTAACCAAAAATGGTCCAGCTGCAATTCCATGAACGGTGGAAGATGCTTGAAAAAGAAGTGATCGAGCCTCGAAATATGGAACGTGATACTCTTTCCAAGAGTGTAGAGCCTTATTACAGATATGACTTTGAACTGTTCAGTGTATGTATACAAACAATTAGAGATTACACCAGACGTTTTTAATTGTGCATATTCTGTTAAGATTGGTGATTTACTTTGTTATAGATGTTCATCAGGTGAGGAGGAAAGGTTTTTGGTTGCTGTCTACGGTTACCAAGCTTTTGAGGAAATTCATTCCTGGGCTTTCACATGCATCAGACGGTCTGATATTCCAGGTGATTGAGGGGTGATTTTGTGGTTATGTCGTGTTATAAAAAGAAGTTATGTGATTATATGTGGATGAGGAACAAAGGAAACGAGTAATTTGGTAAATTTAGAAAAGCAGAATTGTGTTTGATACTGAATTGCCTGTTTTGTTTTCTTACAATAACCTTTTGGTTACTGTTTGGGACTAGCTGAGCTGATTTGTGCTCCTGTGAAGTAATTTGTTCGTTCTGCTTTACGTCATAAGTGTTTCAATTCAAAAATTGATTCTCCTATGATGAGATATCACTAGATTCTAGAGAACAATTTGTTGATGATCCGTCTTTTTCAGGGCTGGGACGATGCATATGTACCCCGAACGCATGAAGGTCTTTTGAAGTGGAAGTTTCCTGAAATGAATTCAGTTGATTTTCTCTTTGAGGTTATACGATGACTTTTTTCTTTCAAACTGCACCTTGTCTTATTTTAATTTAGTTTCTCAGTTGCAGCCTTGCAGGTTACGGTTTTCTCTTTCACTCTCATCTGTATGAACTTGCAGACAATAAGCTAAAACGAGTTTTGTGTTGACAGTTAGGAGTTGATGGCCGTGAGCTACTTTTTCTGAATGAGCGCGGAAAGAAGAAGCTAATGGGAGGTTATAGGGTTGTTTTTAAAGGTCGAATTTTTCACACTTCTCTATTTCTTTTATATTTACCATCCGGTTTTGTTTAACGTAATTGTAAAGATTAGACATGCGCGATGGATGACGTTTTAGTTCCAGCTCCAAATGTCGGGTGGTTTGTAGTAAACTGCAGGATTCTGCATTCTCGACAATCATAATTCCACACTTCAGTAGCTCTCTAGTTGTCAGATTAGCTTGGATCTAATACCTTGGTGTTCCAAATTCAACTTGCAGATGAATTGGACCCTGCTTTTTGTTCGGGGAAGATTGTAGAGTGTGCGTGGGATGCCGAGCGAAATGTATGGGTGTGTATGCGGACTAGGCCGGACAAATCAACCCCGAATGAGTTCAATACCTATAAGAAGGTACTAATATCCTGTTGCTATGTTTTGTTTTGTTCTTTTTTCTCTTGAAATTAGTTTTTGTATAGGACTGGTGAAACTGTGTTCTCATCCCAAACAGGTAATGCGAAGCATAAACGATAATATTACGGAGCAAGTGCTGTTGAAGGAGATTGAGGAGATTGTCCGGCTACCCATGTACGCTGACCGAATACGCAACGACATTAAGGCGCACGAGCACACATCGTCTTCCCGGCGCCGGTGATTTGGGTGCCAAATAAACATACCACCAAACAAAAGTCACAAGAAAGGGGAATGCAGATTCGGTTGAACCGTAATTTCATCAGCCACCTGATCATGTGGTTTATGTTTTTGCCATCCCATCGCATAATTAATTTGTAACCATGATTAGCAAAAGCATCATGGTTTCTGTTGTTATAGATCCATAGTGTACAATGTACATTAGCAATGTGTTTATCAATCAATTTTTATTCTATCGATTACTCGTTTCTGATTAATGGGTGTAATGTTTATTAGGCGTATTCGATAGACATTATTTTGGGGGTCAAATGTCTCCAAAAAGGCTTGGGTTTTCACTAGCCAACCCTAATTTTTGTCCAAAAGGGACCAATAATATTGCAGTAATTGTCCACTTATTTAGAAGTGCTTTTAAAATGATTAAAAGATTTTTAGAGAATATATTTTTGTATTCCAAAAGGGTAATGTTAGGGAGCCTACATTTGAAGACAAAATTTTGTAAACTAAATGACATAAAAGTTAATGATTGTATTATTATTTAAGTGTTAATTAATGTACTTATTTCTTATTAGTGACACATTATTTAATTTGCAAATTTAGTCTTTCTAGCATTACCCGTTCCAAAAATATTAAAAGTGCTTTCAAGTGTTTTCAAATGTTTTTTCACGATTCGCGTGCATTTTTACTAAATATTAATTTCAAATTATATTTTCATAAAAAATATATTTTAACTATTTTAAAAACACTTCCAAATAAGTACTAAACAGGTACAATATTTTATACCTTTACTAGAATAGACGGAAACTCAACCACCAATAGAATTTGTAAAACAAATGGACAAGTGTTGCAGTACTTTTGAATATTTTTTTTTTCCAAACTAGTCAAGACCTTTTCCTTTCTAGAAAGATCCTAAGCAACATAATTTTACGTTTTTTTGCCCCAATTTTAATATTTCTCTCCTCTATTTTTTTATGTCCTCTACAGTGGAAAGATGATAATGCCCAATGGGCATACGTGTAAGTATCTGATATTGAGCTCTTCAGCTGTCAAAAAGAGAGAACGACAGCAAGTACCACCACCAGCCCTCTCTCTTCCTCGCCCTTTTTCACCTGCAAACTTTCCCTCTTGAACCACCGCAGCAGTATTGAGTTTTTTTTTTTTTTCACCTGCTTCTTGATCTCTACCTAGGAAAACCATAGAAATGAAATTACAAATAAAACCCAATATATTAATTGAAATAGTGGAATTCGGCCACTTAATTATTATTATTATTATTTTTTTAACTTTCAGTAAAACGACCGTCCGTAAATTAGAATCGCTTTTCCTTCCCTAAAACCACATCCTATTAGCACTAGGAACCGATCCCCATATATATATTCCTAAACGAGCTACCTGTTTTGTGCTTTTGGCAAAACTTGGCAAGTCTTTCTGTTACTTGAGACTCACGTCTTTGTGTGTTCTTTGTTGTGCACGTTGCGGAAGAAGAAGTATTCGACGACAATGGTGAAGTCAGTTCCAAGCAGGGAGAACGAGGAGCAGAAAAACAGTCGACCCGAAACTTCTTTGAAGCCGTATCAAAGAACATCGTTCAAGAAGACGAGGGAATCCAGCAAGGGTTTTGAGGGTTTTGAGAACGACAGCGTGGATTTTGAAATAATGTTTAATCTCGAAGAGTTTCTGCCGGAGTTGCGTGAGGGTTTGGAAGAAGAACAACCTGCTCCTAAAGTGATGGATCCAATCGTTGAAGCCGCCGCTGACGATGGTATTGATAAGTTTCTGTCCCACAACATCGATTTCATGGCTGACGACATCTTTAGCAACGTTAGTTTTGACGGGGTTGATGCTGCTACTGCGGACTCATCGTCGCCAAGCTTTGAGGCATTGATGGACAACGTTATTGCTGATTACTTGACGGAATTGTTTGATAATTCCAACAGCAACGAGAGTCCCGATGGAGTTGAAAACCGCGAAGATGTTGGTGAATTGTTGGAAAAATATGTTGTTTTTTCCTAAATCCCTTTTTTTCCTTATGCATGAGTTGCTTCGAGATGGAAGGGGAATTTCTTGGGGGGCTTGTGCTTCAAAGATTGAAGGTTTGGAAGCTAGCTAGACATGGTGGCTTTTTGGGGCAAAAGCTCAGGAGGGAGAGGACTTTCCTCAGATTGGTTTGGTCCTCCAATTCTCAAATGATACCAGTTCATTCTCAATTCAGTTTTTCCGGTGAAGCTCCAACATGTTAGTTAAACGCCAGGCTAATTAATGGGGTTACTCGTAGACTTGCCCGGCATGGATTGACGGTGGATTTGAGGAACCATCCGATTTTATTAGTGATTTGTTATTAGAGGATAGTCATAATCTGTAGTTTTTTATTGGACAAACGAGTCATAATCTGTAGTTTGGTGCATGAAATTCATTTTTCTTTTCTTCGGGTTGAAATCTTGGAAAAAGTTCTATCTAGACCCACATAAATGCGTCATATTCTAGTTGTATTTGCTATGTTGATGACTATAGTACTTTAGAAAGAAAAAAATGTCATTCAGTACTATGATTTAGTGATATTTTTCTTTACTTGTAAGTGAGAGGTCTTAGGTTCGAATCTCGTGGATGGCGAATTCGATATCAAATTAGGCTGCCCATTGTGTGGCTTAGCCAAACTTCCTCCTCCTTATAGTGTAAAATATATCGTTGTACCAAAAAATACAAAAGCGTTTGATAGTTAGTGTAATTGGGGTTCAAAATCTTGGTAAAGTTTTCATTAATTAATGTATGTACCAATTACCACTTAATATTATAGTCTAGTGATTCGATTATTGTTAAAGGTGAATTCAAACTAAATTAACATTGCTAGCACATTGTGAGGTTATATTATTGATATGTTTAAAGAAAAAAAAAAGAAAAGAATCCAAATTAGGTTCTCATCCCTCATTTTTCTTTCTCATTAATTAAAATCTTTTTTTTTTTTTCATTTTTTATTCAGGTCATTCGACTTTTTTTCACATCATTACTTGAATATTAAATAATTTATATGTCAACCTATTTCAATTTTAAAATTAAAAACTTATTTAATCACTCTTCTAAACATATTCTTTTATATTTCTATTTTTAGTTTGTAGCTATTTTTTTTTTATTTGTACCAATATTCATTTTAGTTTTAATTAGTACCCATTTCGATTTTTTTGTGCCCATATTTATTTATTTATTTTTTATTTGTACTCCATAATTTTAAGTTTTAATATGTATTAATTTAATTTGTGCCGATATTTATTTTTGTGCTGAATATACTCATACTAATTACATGTATTTTTTTTTGTTCTAAAATATATCAATAGTTTTTTTCTAAAAAAAATATTAATAATTGCATGGGTAAATTAATTGTTTTGCAAAAAATATGTGAAGAAAATATTATCTAATTAATTATTATATTTTCAAAATATTATTTACTTTTATTTGAATTTTTTTAAATGTCATGATTTGTGAGATACTGAATCCACAAATGCAGGAGTTATAATGATTCTAAGGACTTCAACCAAAATATTTAAACAAACATGATTTCATTTTAACAAATGGATTAACTAGATATAGGAACCAAAATGATCATAAATTTTTTTTCAATAGAGCAATATAAGAAAATTTTCAAGTAAAAGAAAACAAATAAAAAGGGGAAACCAGCACGCTCAATTAATAAGAGAAACGAATGCGACAAAATATAAAGGGCAAGTGTTGAGGACATGAATCCTCTCCGGATCCATTGGTCTTATAATCCACCAAGTCACATCATCCAGGTCATTGAAATTTGATCAAATGACTAAAGTTATTATAACTTTTAAAGTGGACCCCTGTTTGTAACCGTTGGATCAAATTTCAATGGTCAAGATAATGTGACTTGGTGGATTAGGACACATGGATCTAGAGAGGATCCATGTCCAAGTGTTGATACTTTGGGTTTGGATTCTACGAATCCGATTAGTTAAATTAACTACTCATCTCTTGCTGCAATGGGTGAGATTTTTTTAGTTTGTCAAAAATATAGTTCGATAAACATAATGTCATAATACAAATGGTTGGATGCTTGAAAAAAAATTCTTAACATTTATTATGACATTTGATGTACTCAGTCATATTACGGGCGCACAGAAATTTTTTTTCCTGCAATGGAGTTCAAAAACTAATATTTATTCCCTTGTTTTCTTATACCAAATTAACATCCGCACCATAAGAACAAACTTAATTAATTTGCTTCAGTCAGTGAAATGACACCCACTGAGATTAGGAGAAAAATCAATTTTTTTTTTTACTTTTCGCATGAGGAAGATTTACAGAGATTTTCAAAAGTTCACTAGGAACCCTATCAATCTATATATTTACCATAACCTTCCTTGTTTTTTTTCAACAAGCTCTTCAACTATTCAGCTCCTCAAATTTAAATCTCTCTGTTCTCTGTTTTCCTCGGTTTTCGATCACTTTCTCCTCGTTCCATTGCCGGCGAAGTCAATGGCGGGACAGAAGGAGAACCGGAAGCGCAAACAACCCTGCGAAATCAGTTCGCTGTGCCACAAAAGGCACCAGACGCTGCATAAGAAAGCTGAGGAGCTCGAGGAGATCGATGCGAAGGTTTGCATTGTTTCTTATGATATCGAAGGTAATTTAGGGCTCTGGCCGGAAGACGAGCGCGAGGCTCGAGCCATCATGATGCAGTTCAAAGAAGCTGATAAGAAAGCAAAGTTATCACGAATGCGTGGATCGGAGGTCAGGATTTCAGATAAATAAGATGAAGGGAAAAAAGAAGGGTAAGATGGAAGGACAAATGAAGGATTTCGAAGGTTTTGATGATTGCGGCGAGAAGGGTTTTGAGGGTTTTGAAGATCGTGGCGAGAAGGGTTTTGCAATGTGCGATGATGAGGATTTAGGGCAGCTGGGTGAGTTGCATAGGGATTCGTGGTGGTGTATAACTGGGTTTATGAAGAGCCGTATACAAACTGCGGATGAGATGGTTCAATCTTACTTGGGGACAAAGCTATTCAGCCTTATAATTTCAACAATGTTATGGCCACCACTCCAAATTTCTCAGTAGATTCTGGACCAGCCTGTCCAAGGTTGCCACTTTCCGGATATAATTATCACGACGAGAATCGTATCGTTAGTGTTGATAATGTCGGATTTTCTTCTGAAGTTGGGAGTGATGGTCGCAGCGATCTCGATAATGCTTGTGGTTATAATTCATGGGGGAATTATTTTGATTTAGGGGATGCTTTTAATGGGGATTTTGGTGGGGGAGAAGATTAACAACAATAATCCTACATTGTTGGGCTCTTTTGCTCAAAGCTCCAATATTTACAGTGAGAATCAATCAGATTTTGAG